>NC_091850.1:46417417-46720448 GCF_037783145.1 Equus przewalskii | reverse complement strand
AAAAACTAAGAAATTTGAATAAATTGTGTAGTTTAGTTAATAATGAGTTATCTGTATTGGTTCATTAATTGTAACAAATGTACCATTGTAACAAATGTACCATACTAAAGGAAGATGCTAACACTGGGGGAAACTGAGTTTGAGGTATGTGAGAACTCTCTGTGCTACCTTTGAAATTTTTCTGTTGGTCTAAAACTGATCTGAAATAAAAATTTTCCCAAAAAAGCAAAGTAACTTTAGCATATACTTACCATTTCCCAAGTAGACTGACAATCTATGATTATACAAAATAATCTACGTGAGAATGTTTATAGTGGCTTTATTTGCTATTGTCACACCCTTGAAAGAACTTGAATGGGACTTCAACTTGGAAATTGCCAAACTGGTAGTTCGTATGGTGAAATAGTACTCAGAAATCACAAGAAATGAGCTACTGATAAACCAACAACATGAATGAAGCTCAAATGCATTAAGCTTATAGAAAGAAGACAGATTTGAAAGGCTGAATAATATGTTTCCATTTATTTGACATTCTTGCAAATACAAAATTTTCAAGACAGAAAACATATTAGTGGTTACCTGGAGGTTGGGGAGGAGAATTTTACAAATAAGGGTCTAGGGAAATTTTTTGGTTATTGCAATAGCTCCATATTTTGATTGTAGTAGTGGTTATATAACGGATACATTTTGTTTAAAAAAACAGAATGGTTCACTACAAGCACGAATTTGATTGTATATAAACTATATCTTGATAAAAAAACAGAAAAAATAACTGTGGGTCACAACATAATGTGTCACCTTAAGTATTATGAAACAAAAATAATCTCTTGAAAAATAACATGAAAATCCCCAAGTGCTATTGGTCAAATCTTCAGGGAACCTTGACAAGAGGTAGTAGCCATGACATCTGTGGGCCAGTTTATGTATAGGGGCAAATTCTGGGAAGAATTTCCAATTGGAGTCATCAGATCACAGAAAGAATAGAGAATTGGCAGGTGTCGAGCAAATTCCTATGTGAATGCTGTAACTCAACAAGTTAGGGATCAGAGGGTGCTTTCGAGGTCATTTAAAGGGATCCATTAGACCACACTTTTACATCAATAGTGAGAACTAAGCACTAGAGAAGGAGGTTAAGAACAAGAAAGAGTCACGAAAAGCCAAGAGGCAGTAACAGAGTGGTGAGTTATACCATCTTTCATGGCTATCCACAAAATAATAATATTATTCATTTAAAGGATGAAGGAAATGTTCCAATTTGACTTCCTTTATAAAACTACTTTTTGAATGAGAAATGAGTAGTGTCTCTTAACATTTGCTATTAAAACCTACAAAAATATTCTCCAA
This sequence comes from Equus przewalskii, assembly GCF_037783145.1. Classification (NCBI taxonomy): domain Eukaryota; kingdom Metazoa; phylum Chordata; class Mammalia; order Perissodactyla; family Equidae; genus Equus; species Equus przewalskii. Next base: position 46,719,104 of record NC_091850.1, on the reverse strand, counting down.
CTCAATAATATATTACAATTTGTTTACAAGCACTTGTGAAATATTTTACTGTCATGAGCAAAAGAATAAATAATATTTGTTGATTTTAAAAAAACATCAGAGGTGTACAAGCCCTTGAAAATAAAGGTATAAAATACTTAATAATGCCCTGTTAATTTATGTAATTCAAAATAGCAGGAGAAATAAAATTACAATCCCATCAGTCAAAGGAAGATTGGGCTCAAAGCGCTATTAAAACTCAAAAGCGCTTGAAAGTGGCAACAGTCTTGTAGAGCTCATTAGATCACAGAATTTGCTTTAAGGGAATGGAAACTCAGGTATGATTATTATTATGAGTAAAATAAAGAAAATTAAATTATAACCCTAAGAGGTTAATTATTTATCAGCCCAACCTCTTAGAAAATGAATTCATTTATTAGATAAAAATCTAATAACTTTAATTACAATTGGAATCAAAGAAATATTTAAAATTAAAGTTGAATAACTGAAGAGAAACAAGGGAAAGTAATTAGAATTGGAATGTCAAACCACTGTTAGCTACTGTTCACCCAGTAATTCGCTTGTGGCAAGCACACTATTGCCAGTTGGAATGGCATCTTATCATCAAGCAATATATGAACATGCCAGACATTTATTAGGAATTCTACATAGTTTGTTCCATTTAATCCCCAAAGCAACAAAATAAGGCAGGTCCTGTTATCATTATCCCAGGTTTATAGATGGGAATATTGACTTGTTCATGTCGTTCCCTGGATCCTGATATATGAGACTCTACGCTGTATAGCCCTTCATGGTTTAGACCACTTTATAATTCAAGAAACACTTGGCTAAATTTGTGTATTAAACCCTTTGAAGCATATTATAATCCTAATCTGCTTAGAATAGTCAGTGTTAAAAGTGATTCAATTTTCATCTTGCTTTCTATTTCATTAAACTTTTGCTTAGGTCTCCATCGTCAAAGAGTATAGAATAGTGGCTAAATAGGACAGTTTCTAGAGCTGGTCTGCTCGGGTTCACAAGTGTGGATAATATAGATCTATCTTAGAAGAATGTTTAAAAGATTGAATGAGTTAACATATGCTTATACCCTACTCCTACCTAAGTGTTTATTGTTTATCTACTTCTAATTTATTTAGATGCATTCTATTACTATTCCTTTGTAGCAACTAAAGTGTTTTTCTCATCAATTTTCAACCTTTCTTCTTCTCTAGTTTGATGATCTATGGCTGTAAATTTCCATCTAAGCATCACTTTAGCTGCATCCCACAGTTTTGACAAAGGGAATTTTGTCATCAATATCTAAAAATTATAGTTTCTTATTTGACCCTAGAATTATTGATCATTGGCTTATTTTTTCTAAGTTTTAAAATGTTATTTCCCTAGCTGTATTTTGCTTTCTGTTTATTAACGTAGAAGCAATGTAATCACAGAACATTTCATTCCTTTGAAAATATTTGCGACTTGCCTTTATGTCCTAGGATGTAGTCAATTCTCATGCATGCTCCATTTTGTATGTTTGTGTACTAGATCTAGCTTGTTTACTTGTTTGTTCAAATCTTCTATGATTCTACTGATATATTTGGCCTTCTTTGATTTATCCATTATTAAGAGAGTGAACCTGGGTACCTGAGAGTTACTGTAAATATTCAATAAGATTACCTTTCGACCTTGTTATGAAAAGAAGTTAATCTTGTCAATTTGCTGTTTTCTTGTTTAACCTGAGGGGTAACTCAAAGGTCACAAGGATTCATGAGTTTGTTTTACAGAAGAAAGAGAATATCTTCAAGGATCACTAGATAATCGTCTCTAACCGCTGTTGGTGTCCAGAGGTCAGATGGCCCAGGAGCATATCAGGAGTGAAAGAAACACGGATCACCCTTTTGTTTCTCTGAAACTCCTCCTGACACACCCCTTAGCTCTATAAAACCTTCTGCTTTCTTCTCTTGTTAAGGTGGATTTGAGAGAATCCATGCTCCTACCTTCTCTTCTTGGCCAAATTAAATAAAAGTTTCTCCATCTCCAAGCACTGATGTCTCAGTGTTTGGCTTACTGTGCTTCAGGCACACGAACTTGAGATTAAGAGGTTCGATATCAAGAGAAAGGCAAAAATCCCCCACTATGTGGTGGATTGTCTCTTTCTACTTGTTCTCCTGACAAATGTTGTTATATATGTGTAGGCCATATTCCTAGATGCATTAACTTATATGTTTCTCATGAGGTGAAATTATTGTGTAATGATTTCTTTTGTCTCCAATGAAGCTTTTCACCTCAAAGTCACTTTTTCTCATATTAATATAGCTTCATCCACATTTTTTGGGTGTGTAATTGATCAATATTTGCCTTGTATGTTTTTTCTAATTTATCCATTTAGATTTACCAATATATTTACCACTTTATTTGCTTCTCTTTGTATTTTTTCATTTCAGACTTTCCATCCAGGATCACTTTTATTTCTGCCTTAGGCAAATCCCTTGATATTTACCTTAGAGGATCTGTGGTAGTAAACACTCAAAATTTTTGTTTGTCTGGAAATGTCTTTATATTATTCTCATTTGTGAGAGATATCTTCAGTTGATATACAGCTCTGAGCTGTTTTTTTCCTCCTCTATGCACATTACGACATTTTTTTCACTATCTACCGACTTTTGTTTTTGCAGTTGAGAAGTCAGCTGTCACAATAATTCTTATGCCTTTGAAGGTAATCTATCCTTTCACTCTAGAAGCTTTTAAAAGCTTAGCTCTCTCATTGATTATCTGAATTTTCACTGTGATATACATAGGGGAAGTATTATCTTTACTTATCCTGCTTTCTATTCTTGAGTTTCAAAACTGTGTATGCTGTTTTATAATCAGTTCTGGAAAATTCTCAGTCACCTCCCCTATCTTTGCCTCTTACCCGCTCCCTCTCCATTTCTTCAGGAATATTGACTAGATATGTGATATTCCTTCTCACTTTGACTTTCAATTTTCTTGAAACCTTTTTATTTTTATCTCTTTACTTTTCTGTGTTTTATTCTGTATAATTTCTTTAGGTTTATCTTTAAACTCATGTATGTTGTCTTCAAATGTTGCTAATCTGGTATAAAATCTGTCCAATTACTACTGATTTCTCTTTATTTCTTTTTCTATTTAGTTTTATTTCAAATACTTGTTTTGATATAGGTCTTGCTATAAACATACATTCAATGACTTTTATTTCTTTAAGTATTTTAATATGGTTATTTTATATTTCATTTAGTCATTCTAATATCTGATATTGTTATGGATCTCGTTCTGTTTTCTACTTTATCTGCTGGTTCTGAATACTGCTATTTTCTCTCTTGCATGTTTTGTGATTTGTGATTGTGAGTTTATAGTTGTGGAAATTTTCGATGGGAATTCTTTGAGGCCAGGTTTGAAATTAAATTTCTGCAGAGAATGTTTGATTTTGCATTTAGAACATTACTTGGCACATTTTAAATTAAATTTCAGCTTTCAGATGTTTCACATAAACCAAGTTGTGTGAATTTATAATGCAAATCTGCAAAACTGCTCATGGTTATGTGCTTTTAAGATTTGTCTTTTTCCTTGTCGCTCAGAGGGAATATTTCCTACAGATCATTGGATGAGGGAAGGGAGGACAAATGGGTCTATTTTACTATTTTCTCTTAATATGATCATGTTCTTTAGGACATTTCTTATATGAAAACTAAGAACACTACTTTTCTTCTTGACTTTTTTCTGCAAGACAGGAAGAAAATGGCCTCTTGGGTCCATATTGTGGAAATCTGAATTTTCATCTAACTACAGGGTTACAAGTACACAACAGTTAGTAATGGGTCTTTAATACACTGAAGGGAAAATTCATAGTGTTATATTATTGATTTATAAGAAAAAATATCTATCACTTCTAATAAAAAGTGGCATCAAAGAGCTATGGAAACATGAAGGTAATGTTGAAGGAGGAGGTCCCTGATGACCTCATTAATCCTCTGAACACCATCAGGGTCTATTGGTACCAATTTATTCGTAGAGACTTTTTTTTTAGCAGTTCCAACTATTTGTGAGTTTTGCCATTTAAAGGCTTTCATTCTTTGTCAGAAGTAATTAAAAGAAAATGAGAAAACTTACTGATTTTTAAAAACAAAATAGAAGTCATTTTACCTTGAAAATACAAGATAAATCCATTAGACTTATTTTTATATATCTTGGATACATTATGGGGTGTCAGTGACTTGTTTTCCTATATTTTGAAAAAACATTATTTCATTATAATTCATCATTACTCATAATTATTCTAACTATACTACTAAAGATTAAAAGGGTAAGTAAACTTTAGAAGGATGAAATAGCCTAGAGGGATGAGGAAATAATAAAATAAATTGTTATCTTTCAGTTTTCTTATTGTGTTACCCAAGTATTGCATCATCTTTCAAGAAGGTATTAAACAAATTGGAAACACCACCATTTTAGATTATTTTTAAATTTTATTGAACACAGTTGAGAACTCAGAATTTTTCATATTTTGTGTGTAATGGCAAGGAGAAAAAGTTGACATGAGAAAACATATACTATTACTAGATGAATCAGGAGATGAATACAAAGAGACAATGAGCAGCCCTCTGGACTCAAATAATGGCAGTTTAATTAATCATATCAGTGAACTCTCAGACTGAATCTTCAGATGATGATATCCTAAATGAACTTTGGCAAATTCAAGAACTGATTAATGAATACTCATTTCCAAGAACAAAAAGAACATAAAGCATTCTTTATTTATTTCTCAGAAGGGACTTTATCTTACCTCAGTTAGATTTAGGATAACAACTGTCGTGGGAGAAAGTTTTTAAAAATATCCAAATGTTTTCTGTATAAAATAAACTGTAGTAGGATCATTGGTAACTATGCTGTCATTTCCAACAATCCAATTCTATGCCGTAAGTTTGAAAATACAAGAATTTCAGGTTAATCTACAGAATGTACACTGAGAAGGTAGCAAGGTACCATTTGTCAGTTTTGAAATGGTTATTTTTCTTGTACATTCATATATTTTCTCTATGAAAGCATCCAATTTTATAGTGCCATGAAATAGAAAGCTCAGTACTTTTAGCTACTAGTGTGTGTCATATATAAATAAGAGTATTCAACCTTCAGGGAAGAACTGAAACCCCACTGCACCTCTATTATTTGAAGCTCACACAATGCATATTGGAGAATTGTAACTTTCTTTACCTCTATGACCTACACCTGCCACCTCTTTAAACAATTTTATTCTATGTAACTCAGGGATGGAATTAAATAGAAGAAAGCACAGAACATGTTGTATTTTTATTTGTAAGATTGTTGATAAATTCAGAGTGTTGTTTAAGATTATTAAAGGCAAGTCTGCCCTTTGTCTAAGTATGAAGATCCAGAGTTCTCTTACATTGTCTCTTATCATGTCAGCTTCCTAGGAGCTATTGCTGATTATCTGTTCTCAAGTACCTGTAGAACTTAATGGAGTGTTACTGGAAGAGGTCCTTCCCACATCCACAGATCTTAGATGCGCTCAGCAGCAGAACTTATGGTTCACGGGTTTGAAATAGGTACATGGCCAGCCCCTGGGGACCTTGGTTTTCAGTTTACCCAAACATCTAGTCCCTCCCTGCCTTGGCCTTTGGCCATCTTTTCTGTCTATTTTCCCACTTCTTGGGATAGCATTTACTGATTTCCCTATCCACTGATTTTTTAATTCTAATTCACTCTTAGGTCATGAAATTTACTCCTGCTCTGATGGTATCTCCTCTACATCTTTGGAAGTGCTGACGAATTACCCCAGATGTTACCAATATCCCCATATGAGACATTTGAATGGTTCCCCTTTGCTAGAGCTGAGATAGTCTCCTAAACATAATAGTTCTAGAATTACCCTTCTTGCCTGATCTATTATGATGTCAAATTCTTGAATACATCCTGATGACCTGCTCACTTCCTGTATTCAATAAGCATTATCAAGAACTTTCTATACCAGGACCGTATTAGACACAGCCTCTGTCCTAAAGGACCTCAAAGTGCACTGCAGCAGTTCTAAATCTTGACAACATATAATGAGTGTTTTAAAAAATACAGATTCCTTGGCTTTACACCCAGGCATTTTAATCCTATAAGCCAAGGGAGGTGCATGGGAAACTGTATGGAAAAATTTCTTCAACTGAATCTGAAATTCGTCTATATGTAGAAATGAACAGACAAACTCATAACAATAGAGACAATTATACACACTAAGAAAGTTTACTCATGGTAATAGAGGCACTAGAGGTTAGAGGCTACCCCCAAATTAGTCTTGTACACTTTCTGTCCTGGCTTTTAGAATGAGCTGAATTTGCCCAGCCTCAGTTCTACCTCTAAACAACCTTACTGGGGTACTGAGAGGCAACACATTGGAGCAGTTAGAAGCTAGGTCTCTGGGATCAGCCTGCCTTTTGACAACTAGCGGAACTTGGGGTAGCCACTTAACTGTGAGTTCCAGTTCCTCATCTGTAACATGAGTAATGATTGTACTTACCTTTTATGGATGTTGAGATGTTTACATACAAAAATGTATTGCCAAGTTTATAAGGATGTCCACTGTATAACCAATATATAATAAATGCAAGCTATTAATTTTTTCTGAGAAAACAGTATTTGTCAGATGACTTTTTGAAAAACTGAAAGGTTATTACTTAAAGCATCAAAATATTCTTTACTGTAATTTAAATATTTTTGCATAACTTTCTATATTATTGGTCATAATAAGTGACTCCAGTTTAGTCTCTTCAGAAGGCTTAGATTATGATCTTCCTTTTTTTTTTTTGAGGAAGATTAGCCCTGAGCTAACTGCTGCCAATCCTTCTCTTTTCGCTGAGGAGAACTGGCCCTGAGCCAACATCTATGCCCATCTTCCTCCACTGTATATGTGGGATGCCTACCACAGCATGGTGTGCCAAGCGGTGCCATGTCTGTACCTGGGATCCGAACCAGCGAACCCCGGGCCCCCGAAGCAGAACGTGCGAACTTAACTGCTGCGCCACCGGCCGGCCCCCAGGGTCTTCTTTATGGTCATTAACTATAAAGCGCTGAGATGAAGAGCAGGCCCATAATTCACTGACACATGGAGTTGTTTTCCCCATATGAAAGAGATTCAGATTACATTGATTTTCTAGAACCTAATCTTGTTCCTTGATATTCAGTAGACATACTTTTACTCTCCTAAGGACACTGAATTCAACATCCTTTGTCTGCTGAGGAATACCACATGAAACCCCTCAAAGAAGCTAGTTAAAACAACAATCTCAATTTTAAAAACAATGCAAATTCAAGTGGACTTAGCTTCTTGCAGAACAAAGTAAAGAAACAGATTTTCTGCTATGCTTAAAATCTTAGGCACCTTTATGCTCACTTTAACTTGATAATTTCGTGCTGTGAGTTTAAGTTGTGGAATTTTTGCTGAAAAATTGAAACAGTCCATTTTTTGTCTGAAATATAAATATCCCAAACCAATAAGGTTTCAAATCTGTATCATGCCAAATACAAAGATGTTGCACAGTGTTGAGTCTAGGGTTGTTAGGGAGTAAGTCACTGTATCAGTTAGATAAGACAGAGCCCACATCAGATATTTCAATGGAGGGAAATAGTTATAAAGGAGTTAAAAAGCTGAAAGGGCAAAAAGTCGATGGTGAGGCAATCTAGTAATAAGCAACAGCATGAAGCTGCCATCAGCTATAGGGAGAAGGTGGAGTTGCCCAAGCCTTGGATCCAGGGCTTCGGGTGGAATAAGAAGGAAATAAATTACAACATAATAATGACTTCCAGGGAGCCTGTGTTCAGATATGTCCAGAGGCATGCTCTTTGTAAAATCCCCAAATTAATATCCCATGATTACTGGGCCCATTGTTTCTTCATTTTCTTCTAGTGCTATTGCCGTAAATAAATAACATCATTCAATTAGGAAAAGCTTGATTATATTTATTAAAAATCAACTCTGCCCTTAACTTGAAAGCAAAATTAAATGTCACTCAAAAATCCAGGTAAAGCTAAATGTAAAAAAAAAAAGAAAACGATTTGTATTCATACATTGAGGACATGTTGATGGTTTAAAGCCGTCATATGTTAGAACATACTAGAGCCTTGTTAATAATTATACATCCTTGTGCCTTCCGGCAAAAGTAAACAACCATCAGTACATATTTTTTTCAACATGTTTTCCTCTTACATCCTGCGAATCAGCTAAGAAATAGAAAAAAATCTTAAAGTAACAACAAATGTTAATAAGGAATATAATCTGTTGTGGCCTGATTTATTTAGATGGGTCATTTTCTCAAAGCTATGCTCCATTTCATGTATTCTGTGCTAATGCACTCCTGACAGTACTGGCGCCGGTGTTCCCCTCAGCTAAGGGAACAACAAGGTCTAATTTGAAGTACTGGGTTAATTTACCTCTTATTCATTGGTGGGACAAAGTTTGGGAATTCATTAAATCTCTCTAAATATAGCTTCGCCATCTAAATACGGGAAAGGAAGTAACCAAAATTATTTACCAGGGAACCATAGTTACCCTGGTAGGAATGCATTTTAGAAATGTCACTCAAATTTCACAACACCATGTGGAGGTATTTACCCCATCTCACAGGGAAGGCAGAAACCACGGCCCAGAAAGGTCACAGTGCCATTTGCCTTTAGTAAGAAATGAGGGCAAAACCACAATTCTGTCAGGACCTCTGCCTTACATTAAGTGATTTGTACAAGATCACCCAGATATTAAGTGGAAGATCTAGGAGCTGTCTGGCCCCAGAGTCCCCCCTGTCAAACAATGCCATATTCATTAGCTTTCAAGATATTGTATAGGGATGTTATGAAGATCTTATGTAGCAATATATGCAAAAATATCTGTGAAATATAAAATGCTATACACACACAAATAATTGTGGTATTTTCTAACTAGAGGAGAAAATATCAGAGGATACTAAAGGTGATTCTACTAAATACCTTTTGGGATATTATGGTGAAAATCAAACTGGGTGACACTTTACCTTTGAATAATAATATTATAGAGTAGATGAAGTCAAGCTATGCTATACCTCTAAGCAAAGATGTGCAGTAGTTTCCCATGGGACTCAGAGTAATGTCTAAACTTTTACTCTAACCTGCCAATCTCTATCTATATTGAGACTCAATTCTAAATGTTTATTCTAACCTGACAATCTCTAGCCAAGTCGGTCCCAGCTACCTCTCCAGTCGTATTCCTATGATCCTCCCCTGGGCCGTAGTTTTAAAAGAAAATGGATCTTGGGGCTGGCCCCGTGGCCGAGCGGTTAAGTTCGCGCGCTCCGCTGTAGGCGGCCCAGTGTTTCGTTGGTTCGAATCCTGGGCGCGGACATGACACTGCTCATCAAACCACGCTGAGGCAGCGTCCCACATGCCACAACTAGAAGGACCCACAACGAAGAATATACAACTATGTACCGGGGGGCTTTGGGGAGAAAAAGGAAAAAATAAAATCTTTAAAAAAAAAAAAAAAAAAGAAAATGGATCTTTTGGCTATTCTTTAAAAATATGAGCTCAATTCTGCCTTAGCTCTTCCCTCTGCCTGCAAGGCAATTCCCCCTGATGTCATCATGGGCTGGCACCTTCTTGTACTTGAATCGCTTCCTCAGAGGTGCTTACTTGACCTCTCAGTCTAAAGCAGACACTCATTCAAGCTGTAGTCTAATGTCTTGTTTTCATTACCTATAGAGCAGTAATTTGTATTTCATTTTTTATTTATGTTACAGCTAAAGACTTTTACAACCAATCAAAAGCCATCTAAATTTCAGAGAAAGCTTTGTCCCTCTTCACTGACTGGCACGTGGTAGGTATTTAGCAAATGTGGGTGAATAAATCATAATTAAATAATTAAATAAATATAAATTATTTGAATTTGAAAGCCTGATTCTAATAAGACCAAGGCCGTGGGTTAGATCTCTATGAGAACCAATTAGCATTAGCAGACTTTCAATATCAAAAAAACTAATTCATCAACATGAAAATTCATAATAACAATCAAAATAAATTCAAGGTACAAATATAGATAGATAACTCATATCCTCACCATTTGATGGAAATATATCTCCAAATGAATGCTATTTTGGGTATTATTTAAAAGACAGTATCAATAAAGGCAAAATAATGAAAGACATTATGTATAGCATTCTATGTGTGCAAAATAAATACCATTTATTTAAAATTGTAAAAAAGAACAAAAATGGAATTTGATAAAATTAATTTTATTTTAATATTCATAAAAAATCCCTTAAAGTAATATAACATCATGTTTGAAAATAAAACAAATTATTGTAAATATACTTACCCCAATTTCATTTGTCTTTTTTATTTTCTCCAAAATTATTTGGGTTTTAATTCTCAATCCTTACTTCAAGTCCATTTCACCTGTGAAATTTGTACAGTTTGCTTTGTTTTATACGTGTTTATTTACATTCACACAAAATGCCTCTCTTGCAAGACTTATTTTCTCTTATTTGCCTTTGTCACTATTGATATATGAAATAAGCCATTAACTCGAAAAAGTGTTAAAATTGAAGAAGGATGACATTGACAGTGTGGGGAATTTTACATGAATATATATTTAAAGTAAAATGACTTTTCCTAAGATTTATAATAAAACCTTTTACGTGAAGACAGCAGAGGTCAATATGCTTGAGATCAAAGTTAGATTACAGGATTTATGGTGATTTTCATATTCTCTATGTTAGCAGTAAATTTAGACCCTGATGTATCATTTCCATCTAGTATTTCAGCCATGGCTATTATGTATATAATTTTTAGCTTGATTCATTATAATAAAAAATGAGTTCTTCCAAACCAATATTTACTGCCTATGTTTTCTTTATGTTCCTTGATTTTCATTTTCTAGAGTAGTGGACAGAAAAGACTAAAATTAAAGATGAGAAGGCTACCATTCATGTACTGAAGTTTTTCAGTAGAGACTGGTCATATTTTTAGAAATGAAGCTCGACATTTATAATGACTGCCCAAATTTAAAGAGGTATCTCTTGAAACTAATTAATTGAACTAGAGCTCGAAAATGTGTGGATTAAGGGACATGAATTCTATGGGATATTTTCCAAAGAACAGGATTCCATGAGTGACAAACTTTGTAAGTACACAGTTTTCTATCTTATCTTGCAGAGTCAATCACACTAATCAGTGTACTACAGTTCTTAAGCAATTCAACAACAATGATATCTGAATCTCTTATGCATAATTTGTTTAACTCAGTTTTTACAAACTCACTTTATTAGGGATGTCCTTCATGCAACAACTTAATAACTTCTGGAGAATATATGTTGGCAAACAAATACTTTGATTTTTTTCTAAAGTAATTTATGCTAAAATTCTTTCGTATTATTATTATCGTAGTTCTATATTTACTGGAATATATTCTTCCTCTGATCATTCTAAGTACACACATTTACATGGACATGTGTATATTCAGTTGAACTGTTGTGTGACTCTCTTAGGTAAGATGTTACCGACATCACCATGGACACACATACAGACACGCAATACAAAAATAAATAAAATCTGATTTCTATGATGGCAAGGAAAAATTAGTCTGTGTTTTCATAGTCCATCTTTGCAGGATTCCTTCACTTTTTTTAACACTAACAAACCAAGAAATGACCACCCTGCCTCTACTATGGATAAGAATAGAAAAGAAAGTTGAATTTCCATGAGAAAGGACAAAGATTATGGCAATTACAAGGAAAGGACATAGATTTAGATAACTTGGGAGCTTGTATACATTAAAAGGCAGGTGACTCCAGAGATAATATGGCAGCGGCATTAGGAAAAAATGTACCAAAGCATAGCTATGAATAATCTCTATGCAGAGGAACAAGACAAGTGAGTTGATATTGAAGATAGAGACTTATGCCCAAACTGATAGGTTTAAGTGGAGAGATGAAGCTTGGAATAAGAGGCAGAGGGAAGAACTCCTTAGAGGCAGGAAAGTGTGAGAAAGAATACAGTAAAATGCTTAAAATGCTATCCGACTGCCCCTCAACACACACACACATACACACGCAATCCAGAACAAACCTGTGCTCTTAAGTAAACGTTTATATTACTTACATAAAATAATCAACTAATGTTGAATGAATAATAATTCTTTTTAAAAAAATGTCAATTGGCCAGTTTCAGAAAAAGAAGAAGGATCAATGTATCCTGTAAACAGGGATAAAAGACTTTTAAAAGATTGTTACCCTTACTGATTACCTACTAATTATATGGTTTTCCTTGAGTTATATGAATAATCATTAATTCTTCATTTGCTTTAGTAAGGCAAATATAAACCCAGTAAGCCAAAATTAATGTTATAGATGTTTTACGTGATAACATGTATATTTGTTTTTTAAATCAAAAGTAAAAGAGGAAAATATTCACTAGTAGGATATTATGTGAGACAAATAGGACTATGAATCTACTGACTGTAGAATAGAATATTGTAAAAAGCTAATAAAACATTGAATCTATGTGAAACAAAAACTTGTTAATTCTGGTTGTAGAATTTTCCTTGAGTCGTGTGAATAATAAGTTCTCCATTTACTTTGTTAAGTGGTGAAGTACAAACTGTCACCAAAATCTCATGTTTTACAAGATTTTATGAATTCCAATGATAACCACTTCAAAATTTTGTCACAATAAAATGAGGAAATGCCACCGGTAGAATACTATGCAAAACAAACAGCAATATGATTAGCCATGTCTCCTCTCAACATATATATCAAATTTTGTGGCATTACTTTACCATACTGAACATCCCACTTTGACATTCGTTTATTTAATAATAATTTAGGTTTGTGGAGTTCTTAAACTTGCCGCTTTATTTATTGATAATATATGTTTTATTTGGCTTTAATGGAATTCAATAAATGTATCTAATTTTAACTGCTAATAACTCCTGCCTAAATGAAATTCTTTTAAATTGTTTCTGTCTTCCATTAAAAAGTTATCAATATTGAAGAACGACTTTCCACAAATATTATATACAGCATTTTCTTCCATATAAAAACACAGTTGATCATATCAACTTAGATGATCAATCAAAGCAAATTGGACAAGATTTCTCCATGAAAGGAGAGGATTCTGTGCCAGTAATGGTATACAAAAAATATTTAAATATTAACTTTATACCTTTCTTCTAACTATTATTCTTTAATTCATCCTTAACATTCTTAATTTTCTATCAGAGTGTTATGAGGACTTAATGCAATGTTTGTGTCTTACTAACTTTGTTTCTTTCACTCTTATGCAGAATAAAATTATTAATTTAATATGACTTGCAATGTTAGGACATTGATGTTGAAAAAAAGATATGGCATTGAAAAAGCTGATGCCCAAATCTGGATATTTAAAAGATAGAGAGTTACTAATTTCTTTACTTATAGTCTTCTTATTCTAAAGGAGTAAAGAAGGAAACCTATACTTTAGTAAAAGTAATATTCTCAATAACCATAGGACATTCAGTAATCTCTTACTATATTAGGAAAGATCCCTGAAAAAGTTCTATGTAGATTTGGAAAGGACTTATTTGGAAAAAAAGAGAATGTCCAGATTCCAAAATGGAGATCTGATGGGGCAACAAATGTTAACATTAGGAGGAATAAATGCTCTCCCTCTCATAAAGTATCTTTATAATAACAAAATGGAAGTTCTGGATATGACTTTGAATAGTCATTCATATGAACTTATTTTAATATTTTATGAATCTAATATCCCCTACTTATTATTCTTGCTAAAATCAATCCCTTTAGGATAAGTAATAAAATAAAGAATGGATTTACTAGAATATCTTCACTCCCCAAGTGATGTCTACAAGAGGCCATCTTTCTCACCTCAATCACAAATGTAGGTTGCTCTTATTTCACTTTCATTTTTGTTTGTTTAATTGTTTGCCTGTTTTCTGCCAGACGTTTTCTTCAACCTACCTCACTCAGTGTACACTTAAGTAAAGGACATATCTCTGATAATGTTATATCAACAAACACCTTCATTTATTTGGTGTACAGGACTTATAAGACAATAAATAAAACTAGAGTTCTCCTGAGTGTGACCTAGAATATTTTGGTATATCTTATTTGTTAAATAGCAAACCTTGAGAGAATATTTTAAACAGAAAAAAAGTGTTTGCCTACCAACACATATACAACTGTGGTACAAAAGAGCTGTGAGCAGTTTTGCCACAAAGGTGAAAACAAAGTTTTGGGGAGTATTGCAGAGACGATATTGATTTATTCTGACTGAAGACAAGAGAAAACTTCACACAAAAAAAGGAAGATCATGTCTTCCATAGACTTGGAAGATGAGTAAGATTTTGACAGATGAAAATGAGTAGAAAAGCCTACTAGATATTCTGATATCTTAAAAAATTGACTGTGCAACATTTTTGGCAGCTCCTTTTTATTAACTTTTTCCCCTTGAGCTCTAGGCAGACGTTTAGCAATTAATCTTCTGGTGCCTCAATGAAATAGGCAAGTGTGATTAGAATGGTGAATAGCTCAGTTTGAAGATAAAAGATAAACAAGACAGAAGTGACAAGTCTAAGATCATAAAAGCAATCGCTCATCAGAGATTAGAATTCCTGAATTCTAGACTTCACTACATAGCCTTTAGTCTGGTACTAGACATCACTGACTGGCATTCTTCCATTTACTTGCCACAATGGCATCTCAAGAAAAAAGAAAGCTATAAGAGTTTGATCTTTTACCAACTACACTACCATCTGGAAATAAACTGTTTCTCTAAAGGAGTTAAAACAATTATTTCAATGTTCAATTGAGAAAAAGATGGCTTTCTAAAACATACTTAAAATATCCACTTGCTTTCTGAAGAAAGAATTCTTCTTGGCTCACATTTGCAAAATATAGCATAACACATTATATTTTATCATTATTTTCATTTTACTCTTCATATCTTGAATCCCATCCGTGCACTTATTTTTAGGACAATATTCCAATTTTAATTGCTGTTGGTATCATTGTACATTCAGAATATACATAAATTAGTTTTCTAATTTTCAGCAAAAATATAGCAGATTTTCTCCATGGCTGTGTTATTTAGGAGATGTGTGGGCTAATGATTGAGACATTTCCCAGGATTATGTTCTTGATAAAAGTCAAAATATTATGCATTTGTTAAACCTAACACAATATTCTCTAATTAAACCATACACATATATATACGTGCTATATATATATATATATGTGTGTATATAAAATATATGTGCCATATATATATGTCCAAGTATGTTTTTTTCTATTAACTTTTGCTAGAGGACCAAAATACTGTGCACATTTTAAAATAAGAATTTGAAAAAGGTCTTCACTTTTGAAAATTGGAATAAAATGACATGGTATGGAAAACCTTTAAGTAAAGATGGGGTTTCACATTCAGGCTACATAGTCATTATAGATATATGCATATATTTGTGAACAACTTCGAATAAAGGACACGACTACTTTGTGAGTTATAATAGGTAATCTTTTCATTATTTTCATCCCTAACGAAGCTTATTATAAGTCCAGGTCAAGAAGCTGAACTTCACTAAAAAGTAGAAATAACACAAAGTAGCTAATGAATATGCTTCATAAATTTTAAGCAGGAGCATAAAATGTAGATAAGGTGGGGAGAGTGTAGAGGTTGCAGAGCCATAGAAAATTCTAATCAAGGAACTGAATATGGCAACAAAGTTATGGTGGACTGTAATGGACTAAAGCCAGGAATCTTTGGAATTAAATAAAAAAGTGTCTGTATTGACCATGGATCAAAATGGACTATCCTAGCACCCATATTCGGACCCAAGAAGAGAAAGTAGAAAGTAAATGTTGAATGGATAGTACTGATAGTGAGAATGAAGTGTCGAAGGATAGTAAAGCCAGTTGGTGTAAGTGAAATATGCTAATTTAGTAAATTCAGAGAGAAGTGCACTATCAGAAGTACCTTGTAAAAAAACCAAAAAGTGAGACAGAGAAAATATTCAGAATGGTTTCTCATTTGCTGATAAAACAGTGAAGTGAGCTGAGGTCATTGAATTCGATCAGGCATAGTGAGCATCCATTTGAGATTGATGTGTGCACAGTTCATCTGGTTGCCACAGTCTTCTTATTTTGATGATTTCAAAATTAGAAAATTCACATTTAAAGGACATTTAAAGACTCCCATTTTGAGACAGATCTGTACAATATTTCTGAATGTGTTTTTACAATGGTGAAAGAAATGAGATAATCGGGGGTGGGAAGGAAGAATTTGGATCTTTTATAAAAGTGTAAATTTCGTCCCTGTGCTCTGAAATTTCCTGGGAACTGCATAACTCTTAGCTCTCTGTGACTTTGTATGTGGTTTTCTACCTAATAAACTAAATATTTATAGTTCCACATCATATCACATGTTCTACCTGATTCCATTACTTCATGGAAGAAACTTTAGAGATAAAGGTGACTGAGTTAAAAATAAGTTTTGTAACACATCCAGAAAATAACACCAAATAAAATCTATCTTTGTTTAGGACAATATCTATCTTTATTTAGTCATTGATATTCAAGTGGATCATGGGTGGAGGTGAATCAGTACATACAAAAAACATATAAGAGGATTGTTTAAATATAAATATCTAGTCTTTTCTGTCACATTAAAATAATTTATCTGAAATCGTTGTCTGTTCCATCAGTGAACAAACCACTGCAAAATTTAGTGGTATAAAATAATTCACTTATTTGCATGGTGCATGTAGAAAGTGGTAAGTTATTAGACTTAGGGCTCAGTAATTGCATTAATTAACATTTATGGCTGCTAGAGAAACTGGAAGTTGAGGGAAGAAATATTGGGAAGAAGAGAGTCATATCAACGTGATTACAAAAATATGCATCCAAACCACCTGAAATAATTAGCAGGTGCTTGAACTTCAATTCTCCAAGGAACTAAGGGGAAAACAAGAGCTGTAAGATTGAAAGACATGATAAAAGATTTCAACAGCTGCCTGGAACTCAGAAGACAGATGTTGGAATTCAATCTTGCTAGATAAGAAGAGCTTCATAAATATTTTGTGTTTTCTATTCAAGCCCCAGAAGAGCTAGGACTTAAGAGTAAAGACCACATTCTAAACCGAAGGAGTTTGCCCAAGATATAAAATCAAAATGGAAACAAACTCACTTAAACAAAGCCTAAAACTAAAACTCCACAACATCAACATAATCATTAGTAGTTTAACTGCCTTCTAGGACAAAATTCAAAAACTCTTTAAAAAAAAAAAAATCCAGAGTCTATAAATGTGTTATCCACAATTTCCAGTATGCAATAATAAAACAAATAAAATAGAAGACAATTAAAAAAAAAGTGACCTAAGGTCAAGAGAAAAATCAGTCAATAGAAACAGACCAATAGAAAAATCAAGATTTTGAAATTATCAGATGGAGGCTGCAAACAAATTATGATTAATATGTTAATAAATCTTCAGAAAATTATGGTAATAGTGCATAAAGAGACTAGGACTATCAAAAGAGTTACAGAAACTCTAAAAAATAAAAATGGAAAATATAAGACAAAAATAAAACATCTCAAATAACAAATAGGCATTATTGTACCAGAGAAAATCTGTGAGGATGTAGATGATTTTAAAAATCTGATTCACAGTGAGGGCTTAAAGTAAAACTGTGTATGGAATTATGTACTCCACAACTGTATATCTTATATATGTATAAACAATATAGCTTGTTTCAAATATGAAAGTAATATTATAAAAAGTAAGCAAATTCTGGGCATAAAGTAGCCCTTAATAAATAAAAAACAATGCAATGTAAATAATAAAGCATATAAATAATCCATAATTTAAGACAAAATTAAAATAGCATTAGAATATTTTTGCTGAATAATACAACTGATGGCATGTTTTGTAAAGTATTTTTGGTGGTTATTTAACCTAAATTACAAATAGTAGAAGAAAAAGATTTTTAAAAAATCAATAATTAAATATCCATCTCAATAATGTAGTTCACCTATGTGCTGCATATTCCTCTTGTATTATTTACCTATTGCTGGGTAACAATGTTACCACAAACACTGGCTTAAAACAATGCACATTTATTACCTCACAGTTTCTTTAGGTCTGAACTCTGGACTTAGCTTAGTGGGTCCTCTCCTTCAGAATCCACAGGCTGCAATTGAAGTGTCAGCTCAGGCTGCAGTCTCTTCTCAACTGGGGAAGCATTTGCTTCCAAACTCAAATGGTTGTTAGTAAGATTCAGTTCCATACAGCCTATTGAACTGAGGGCCTCAGTTTCTTGCTATCTTTTAGCCATAGGGTACCCTCAGTTCCTAGCTGATTATTGGTTAGAGGACTGCCTCAACTCTTTGTTACATGGGCTTTCCCAACCCCACCACTTGTTTCATCTAAACCAACAAGGGAGAGATTCTCCTAACTAGACTGACTTTACAATACTGTTACATAATCTAATGGTCCTGCCCACACTCAAGGAGAGGATAATCCTCAAGTGTGTGAGCACTGGGAGACAGGAAAAATCAGGAGCCATCTTAGAATCTGTGTACCACACTCCTTTTGTCTCTCTAGATCCACTATCTATTTTTCTTCACTCAATTAAGTGCCCTGGGAGGCAAATCTTTATGGTTTATGATTAGGTATGCCCATGAGAGGCACAAGAGTGGACAAACATAATGCTGGAAAAACATGATATAAGAGTATGTATGCTTCTGGCTCCCTTTCTTCTCAGCTATGGTTTGGCAAAGGTTGTTTTATGCTGCTGAAACACAAAGCTAAGGTTTGTTGGTTCTTGCTTATTAACAGGGAAAAATCATATAGCCTCAATGCATGCAGAGAGAGTGTTTAATAATATTCAACATCCAACATTGATTAACAAGTTTTAAAATAAATATTTAAAAAGCTAGCAATATAAGGACGCTAATATGATCTGATAAAGTGTATCCTCCAAAATATTAAAGCAAACATCATGTCAAATAGTGAAGCACTGAAATCTTTTCCTTAAAGATCTAGAAGGATTCAAGATTTCCTATCCTGTTATTCAATATGGACTGAGAGAAAAAAGAAAGGCATGAAACACAGACATACACACACACACAGACAAAGATTGGGGAAAATTTCTCATTGGAAATAGAGATAATAGATGTCAGGATTGTGCATTTAACAATTTAAAATTATCTAACAAAAATAATCAGCATTTATGAGAATTTAGCAAGTTTGATAAATTATAAAAACAAATACGTGATAGTAATTTGTAGTTTTATGTCCCAATGAAGAAGTATGAGAATATAAAATTTACCAGCAACTATAAAAGATCTATGGACTTAGCAGAATTACAGTGAAAATCCAAATTGTGTGTCTGTGTGACAGGCAGAGAAAGAAAGAGAGAGAGAGAGTGTGTAAGAATACGACATGTAAAGTTAATTTTAATGGAAACACAGAGGACCAAGAATAACCAAGTTACTTTTAAAGAAGAATGGTAAACTATAAGAAGTTGTTATAACATATTAATATTTACTACAAATCTATAGTAATTAAGATAGTGTGGTAGTAGATTGACATATGGACAAAAGAATAGATATCTCAGAAAGAGACACATGGACACTTGATTTAGGACAAACAAATGCAAAGAAAGACAGAAAGGCACTATTTTCAACAAAAGATTCTGAGTCAAATGGATATCATATAGGGAAAATGAATCTTCACCTCAACCACATGATATATGGAAAATGCTCAACACAAAATGAAACTATATTTTCATGTAAAAGACAAAATATTAAAGCTTCTAGAAGATAGAATATGGTTATGACTTTGGAGTAGGCAAAGATATAAGCACAAAATATTGGCCATGAATAAAGGATCAATTTAAATTTAAAATTTCTTCAAAGTTTATGAAAATTTCATCAAAAAGCATCTATAACAAAGGGTGAATTGTAAGTCATAAAATGGAAACAATTATTTGCAATATGCATATATAACAAAAAGTTTATATCTAAAATATAGTTTAAAATTGTTCAAACCACTAAGTAAAAGAAACACAACACAAAGAAAAGCAGATGAGAGAAGTAAACAGATGCTAAAATATGCATAATTCAAAATGGTGAGTTCATCTATTCAAAAGTAATTCCTTTCATTAATAATCGAGGAAAGACACATTGAAAACTACAGTGGGATACAATCCACCTACAACAGAGTGATTAAAATGAAAATGACAGACAACACTAAGTGTCAATGTGGATGTTGCACAAGCACTCACATGCTCTGAAAATGAGAGAGCAAATAGGTACAATAATTTTGGGAAAAAAATTAACAGTATCTACTAAAGACAAACATGTGCATAGCCTATTGCCAGCACTCCTGTGTATACACTCAACAGAAATGCATACATTTGCTCAACAAGACATACACAAGAATGTTCGAGCATCACTAATTGTAACAGCCCAAATTGGAAACAACCCAGTTGTTCATACTCAGTAGAATAGCTATATTGTGGAATATTTATTCAATAGAACATTATTCCAATCAGACTTTATGGTTGCAAAGTATGAAAATATGTATAAGGAGACCTATACTAACAAGTTCAGAGCATCAGTTTAACCACAGCACCAACAAGAGCCAACCAAGATGTCCTTAAAAATAAAGTGACTAATTCTGGTATTATATATAAATATTATATATAAACACAATAAGGAATGGATCACAGCTACAGGAAACAACTTGGATGAATTATAAAAGACTAATGTCAGGTAAAATAATAAATACTATATGATTCCATTTGTATAATTCCATAATAGTTAAAATGAAACCCTATTCTAAAGTATAAAGAAAAAAAGGAATTAGATTCTTTAGAAGGGAAATAGTTGTAAGAAATACTTTGGACTATAACCCAAAAATTTAACACATGATAATAAAAACTAAAATGCAAATGTTACCTAATGCATAAATAACAAAATCTATTCCAATGACAATAATAATACTACAACCAGAGAGAGAGGAGTCCAGATGGTGGCATAGGCAGACTCTGACCTCACCTCCTCCCATGGACACAACAAATTTATAACTATTCTGGTAACAATTGACCATGAGAGAAAACTGAAAATGGTAAAAACAACCCCAACAACAAGGGACAGACCTGACTGAGGTGGAAGATGCAGAAATTCCTTTCTGGAGAGAAAAAAAAAATCCATCTTCATGAGCCATGGCACTTTGTGGCCAGCCAGGAGAAATCCTAAGGTAAGCAGCCTTCACTGGAGGAGTGGTGGACCTGAGTGAGGGGGAGTTACCACTATAAGCATCCTTTGGACTCAGCACAACTGAGATGAGTCATAGTATCTTGCTTTGCTGGCTATAACCACAAGGGGGAATGCCCCCAGAAAAACTATTGGACATAAGGTAAAAAAAAAAAAACAAAACCGGCTCTTAAAGGTCACATGTACAAATTCACCCATTTAGGAAAGCAAGCTAAAATCACCAGAAAGAAAGATGCACAGTCCTTTGTGAAAAGAGACTCATCTGATAGACTCTGGTTGCATCTCAGTGAGAGGTGAGACCTCTGCAGGGACTGAGACATTGGCAGCAGCCATTATTGTGACCTAGTACAGGTGTGCTAACCCAGATGGTGGCAGACGCCATTAGAGTTCTTCCCCTGGCCTGTTAGCCCAGGGTCTGCCCCACCCACAAGAGCACCAATTTAATCCAGCTCAGCCAGGACAGACAGACAGCCACAGGGATTGGCCTCACCAAACAGCAAACCCTCAGGCAACTTGTGGGCCTGCATAGGCTGAGTGCCCTAGATCCCTGCAGCCAAGCAAGTGAGTCTGCCTCTGTGGGGCAGGGCACGTGCGAGGAGTAGGTGGAGTGTGTGGGACCTCTTCAGTAGGGCAAATGAGTCCACTTCATGGTGTAGGGACATGTGCATGGTGCAGGACTGTGTTGATGGTGTTTGTGGCTTTGCAGCTTGTGGGGCTTGTCACCTGTGTCAGACTTGTGCTTCTCAAACAGCCACATAGGGAATTGGCCCCATCTTCCAAAGCCTGAAGCAATTAAGTGATACTTTGCCTGGGGCCAGCCCCACTCAGTTACAGTTTGGAGAGAGCTGACAAGAGCCTTGCAGGCCTACAGCAATCATGAGCCTCTGAGCCTAGCAACCAGACATGCTCAGGGCCTACTCACTTAACAGAAGAACTGCAACAGGAGTGTGCTATTAGACTTTGCAGCCAACTGTGCTGGGGCTCCCCACACTTGATAAAGTGACTGAAGGTCTCATAGCAGCCACACACAGCTGAGCATTATGACCAGCTGGCCAAGGGGACAGCCTAGCCTCAGTGGGCACCTGCATCAAAAGCAACACTGCCACAACAAAAGGACACATGTAGCCCACACAGGGGTCACTCCTGGGACATTTGGAACTGGTGAAAAGAGGGAAGCACACTACTGGGCCTCATAAGGCGTGTCTTACATAAGGCCACCTCTCCAAGATCAGGAGACACAAATCTAATACAGAGATATAAGCACAGAGAAAGAGGCATAATGAGGAGGCAAGGGAATATATTCCAAGTAAGGGAGCAGGACAAAACCCCAGAAAAAGAATGAAATGAAATAGAAATAAAAAATCTACCTGACAAAGAGTGAAAACAAAATCATAAGGATGCTCACTGATCTTGTGGATAAGAATGGATGAACCCAGTGAGAACATCAACAAAGAACTGAAAAACATAAAAAATAACCAATCAGAAATGAAGAATACAATACTGGAAATGAAAAATTCACTAGAGGAACTCAATAGCAGAGAAAGTAATACCGAGGAACAGATCTGCAAGCTGGACAAAAGACTAGAGGAAATCACCCAACCTGAACAAATAGAAAAAAAAGAATTAAAAAGTACAGGGACAGTCTAAGGGACCTCTGGGACAACATCAAGAACACTAACATTTGTATTACACGTATCCCAGAAAGAGAAGAGATAGATAAAGAGGCAAAGAATCTATTTGAAGAACTAATAGCTAAAAACTTTCCTAACCTAAGGAAGGAAACAGATTCCAGGTACAGGAAGCACAGAGAACACCAAAGACGATAAATACAAAGAAGCCCACACCAAGATACATTATAATTAAAATGTCAAGAATTAAAGATAAAGAGAAAATCCTAAAAACTTAAAGAGAAAGGCAACAAGTTATATACAAAGGAAACTCGGTAAGGCTATCAGTTGACTTCTCAGCAGAAACCTTACAGACTAGAAAGGAGTGGCAAGATACCTTTAAAGTGCTGAAAGGAAAAAACCTACAGCCAAGAATACTCTACTCAGCAAGGTTGTGACTCAGAATGGAAGGAGAGATAAAGAGTTTCCCAGACAAACAAAAATTGAAAGCATCAATCACCAAGAAACCACTTTTACAAGAAATGCTAAAGGAACTTTTTTGTGTGTGTATGAGGAAGATTGACTCTGAACTAACATCTATTCCTAATCCTCTTTCCGCTTAAGGAAGATTATCACTGAGCTAACATCGGTGCCAATCTTCCTCTATTTTATGTGGGATGCCGCCACAGCATGCCTTGATGAGTGGTGCTAGGTCTGCACCCAGGATCAGAACCTGCAAACCCCAGGCCACTGAAGTGGAGCAGCAAATTTGTTACATTACATGATGATAGGTAACAATCCCACAAGAGGATAGAACACTTGTAAATGACTATGCACTCAACACAGGAGCAGCTAAATATATAAAGCAATTATTAACAGACATAAAAGGACAAATAGTAACACAGTAATGCTAGGGGACTATAAAATTCCATATACACCAAGAGATAGATCATCTGAACAGAAGATTAAGAAGGAAACATTGGCATTAAATGATGGAGTAGACCTGTTAGACTTAGTAGATATATACAGAACATTCCATCCAAAAATCACAGAAAATACATTCTTTTCATATGCACATGGAATTTTCTCTAGGATAGATCACATATTAGGCCACAAAACAAATCTCAATAAATTTAAGAAGATTGAAATAATACCAAGCATCTTTTCTGACCCAAAGGTATGAAATTAAAAAGCAACTACAGGAACAAAATCAGAACAGCCTCAAATATGTGGAGATTAAACAAAATGGTACTGAACAATGATTAGGTCAATGAAGAAATCACAGGAGAAACCAAAACATACCTGGAGACAAATGAAAATCAAAATACGACATGCCAATATTTACGGAATAAAGCAAAAGTAGTTCTCAGAGGGAAGTTTATAACAATTCAGGCCTACCTCAACAAATAAGAAAAATCTCAAAGAAACTATCAAGCAGGGCACCTAAAGGAACTGTAAAGAAGAAGAACTTTCCAAAAATCAGTAGAAGGAAGGAAATAATAAAAATCAGAGCAGAAATAAACGAAATAGAGATTTAAAAAATAGAAAAAATCAAAGGAACCAAGAGCTGGTTCTTTGAAAAGATAAGCAAAATTGATAAACATTTAGCTAGATGCACCAAGAGGATAAGAAAGATATGTCAAATAAATAAAATCAGAAATGACAGAGGAGAAATTACAATGGACACCTCAGAAATACAAAAGATTATAAGAGAATTCAGTGAAAAGCTATGCCTCAACAAATTGGATAATCTAGAATAAATGGATAAATTCTTAGAATTGTACAACGTTCTAAAACTGAATATGAACAGACATTTCTCCAAAGAAGATATACGGATGGCCAACAGGCACATGAAAGGATGTTCAACATCATTAACTATCAAGGAAATGCAAATCAAACCTACAATGAGATATCACCTCAGTCCTGTCAGAATGGCTACAATTAACAAAACAGGAAACAACAAATCTTGGAGAGGATGTGGAGAAAAGGGAACTCTCATACACTGCTGGTGGGAGTGCAAACTTGTGTAGCCACTATGGAAAACAGTATGGAGAGTCCTCAAAAATGAGGAATAGAACTACCATACGATCCAGCTATTCCACTGCTGGGTATTTATCCAAAGGACATGAAAACACGAACTCATAAAGATACATGAACCCCTGTGTTCATTGCAGCATTATTCACAGTAGCCAAGACTTCAAAGCAACCCAAATGCCCATGAAGGGATGAATGGATAAGGAAGATGTGGTGTATATATATATATATATATATATATATATATATATATATATATATGTACACATACAATGGAATACTACTCAGCCATAGGAAACAATGAAATCCAGCCATTTGCAACAACATGGACAGACCTCGAGGGTGTTATTCTAAGTAAAATAAGTCAGAGGGAGAAAGTCAAATACGGTATGATCTCACTCAGAAGTAAAAGATAAAACCAACAACAAACAATCACATAAAGACAGGGATTGGATTGATGGTTACCAGAGGGGGAGGAGGGAGGGAGAAGGGCAAAAGGGGTGATTCGGCACACGTGCGTGGTGATGAATTATAATTAGCATTTGGGTCGTGAACATAATGTAATCCTCACAGGAAGTGAAATATAATGATGTACACCTGAAATATATAATGTTATAAACCAATGTTATGGCAATAAAATATTTTAAAATTGGAAAAAACTACTACAGACAGTGATAAGGTTTCTAGTAGGTAGACTTCTAGCTCCTAGAGCATAGTGGCATAGAAGAAACAACAACTAACACTCTAGAGTGATTTACAGGTTACATGTTCATCAGTGAAAAAAGTTGTATAACTAGTTAATAGTAGAGCTAGAGGGATTAAATTGTACCTGTAAGAGAGGAAGAATTTTCCTCTACTCCTCTAGGTTCTTTTGGCTGGTCTAAGAATTAAATTGACATGAGATAAAATAATAGGAGAAAATAAATGAGTTCAATAACATGTAAACATGAGAGAAACTCAGGGAAACTGAGCAACTCACCAAAATGGCCAAAGCCACCATCTTAAATACAAATCTTCCACTAAAGACAAAAGAGGATGTTGGGGGTAGCGGTTTGGAACTTCAAAGGGAAAGAAGGCAATTCACATGGAGATAGAAAAGCAAATGTTTGGTAAACAAGTGTTTGCAATGCCTTGAAAAGACAATGGGATGGAAGATTGACCAAATGGGTTTTGCTAGGTTCCTTCCTGTCTCCCACATCTAGTTCGTATTATACTTGTTATCTATGGTGATAGCTCCTTCACAAAACAGGTTTTCTGTCTTAAACTCTTTTGAACAGTTAGGGGAAAGGCCAAAGTTTCTTCCTGAATCTTTTGTTCTTAATAATAATCAAGCCAGAGAGAAACATTTTAGGGTAGCAAATTCTGCTCCCTTATATAGTACTTCTGACCTTAAGTCTTGAACTTCCACCGTCTCTTGACTTGAAATCTGAAGTCCTTTGACTGCAACAGCTAACTGGGACAAGACACTTAATTCCTTAGGGATTCTGTTTTCTTACTTCAAAATGGAGATATTCTACTGGATGATTGCAAGCATAAATTTTAAATTTAAATTTTTACACCAGTATATCCATATATTTAATTTTCTTTTTTGAAATTAATATGGCATATTTGCCCAGTGACAGACCAAGTAAGATCAAACTTATAATTGTCAAAAAATGATAATTTGGGGAAAACATTGACTTTACGTTTTCATTAAGTAACTTAGAATAATAAATTATGATTTACCAGGAAGCCTTTTTTTCTATTCTAAGGATTTTTTAAGGGGAGATAATGCTTGAAGATGATTTCTGAAACCTGAGAGGATGCCAGAAAAGAACGGAAATCAACTATATTGTCATTTTTAGACATCTTTCAGAACCTAGGACTCATGCAGTGCTTTCAGTAAGACTGATCGGGACCATTACTCCTCATTTAAAGGTCATTCTCAATCATGTGCAGTTTTATGCAAATCTTTGCTTCATGCTTAGTTTTATCTTTCCAGGAACAAACAACTGCATCCTCTTCTTTGCTAATTAGTCTGAGAGAGAGAGAGAGAAGGCAGAGATGGAGAGACAGAGAGAGAGTTAATTCATGCTTGACTTTTAGAATATATCATTGTATGCCAGTTGCTTCTCGCGATTTGTGCCACAAACATCTGAAATTTAATTAGAACATTTATCCTTTAGCTCATATTACTGAAATTTCCCCCTTGTTCATTTCACATGCTATGTATTCTGACACACTAAAAGAGAAAATTCAAGTTGGTAGTGCAAATACAATTCTGTTACCATTTAGAGTGTGGAATAGGACACTCCAGGGACATAACAAGCTGAACAAATGCTCCAGGTTAGGGGATAGACAGCATGTGGGAAGTGAAGTGTCACTTCACCAGATACTGAACTTTCTTACACTTAGCTGGTGATTATAGCATATGCAGCAGATCATTGCAACATGGCAATCTTAGGAAAATTGTTCTTTATGTTCACATCTCTCAATGACTTGAATGCAATTGTTAGAGAAGAAAATAACAACATAAAAACATCTTTGAGTAATTAAAAAAGATCTTAAAAATTCACATCACAGAAGCAGCCTGTTTTATGCATAAGACTCCTTGATATCTGATTAATGAATGTTTCAAGTGTCTGTAGACCTCGGAAGTTTGATCACAATTGAAGCCTTGGAGCTATGGGGAAATAAAAATGCCATGATTGAGCTCAACCAAGTGTAAATATTCATGTGATACAATCCGTGCCCAGGTTGCCCCCGAAATCTCAGTGATCAGCTAACTAGATAAAGATTCTTATCTTCACAGCTGGATGAAGGATTTAACAGAGCTAACTACCTAGAAGAGGAAAATGAGCTACTTATATTCCCTTGGGTTAGAAGGAAGCCAGGCAAAAGAGAATGACTCCCAAGGTTATTGAGTCTGACTTTCACAAAGCAGCCATAGAAGCAAAACACTGGGATGATTTGTTATCAGGGCCAGAAACTATTGAAAATGTTTAGAGGGATTAAACTTCTGAAATGACAATGAGAAACCTTGTTCTAAGTAGATATACAAAAGCTACCTGATCTCATTGTCCTGGGGGGATTATATGTCAGATTAAATGGAATATCTTGACTACTCTGGGTATTTGATTTATGAGACTATTATGTACTGGAATAATTGGGAGAATTTCAAAGAATATATGGAGGCGTTGGGTAAAACAAATAAAGGAATTCTTCTCTCCTAAGTTTAAGAATATTAGAGAGAACATTCATCATATGGGCTTCTGCAGATAAATTTCTGGACTGTAGACCTGCTGCTGTCTTACTAGACCTATTGCCAGGTAGATTTGGGAGTTCTGTTGCCATTAGAGTGAAACTCCAAGAACCTCAGGAAGTTTTAGTATTAAAACTTACAAGAAATACAAATATATGAGGATATATCTGTTAATTTCATCTCTTTCACCTGAAGAAAACAGCATTAGTCCTAGAAGCAAACAAAGCACCCACCGAGGGTCAGCACAATTCTCTAGGTATATGACAGAATGACACTCACAACCCGTTTCTGGAAAGATTTTAATAAAATTAAAAATCAGTTTCTGGAATTGCAAAATGACACAAATTTTCATACTTTTATTTTCGGTCTTCTAAGTTTTAAATTGTGCGGTTGGAATATAAAGACAAAGATGAAATATTCACTATGGCTGATGTTACACTTTCATAAAAGCGTTATGCCTATACTTTGACTATAAGTAAATACAGAAGATCAAATTTAATGAGCTACCTGAACATTCCCATTTGTTGTAACTTCTTAAAATGAATTCATAAATGATGGGACCAGTGCTTGTTCAGTTTTAATGACCTTGTTTAAAGAATCTGTGGCAAATCACTCTACCAAATCCCTTCTGTTATATTCAGTCCGACATTTGCATTCAATGTCATTTATTTAACACAATATTTTGCATTTACTGTCTTCTCTTTGCTTTGAGAAATGAAAAAACAAAAACAAAGCCACATTGAGATCTTGGAAAATATAAGCATAAAAACTAAACAAAAAATGCCATTTTTCATTGCATAGAATATTAAAAAGTTTAAACAAAGTTAAATCCATTTTTTTCAAACAGAGAATGAAAATTTGTGTTCATTAGTTTTCTTTACTGCTATGGAATGGTAATTCCAAAGATACGTTATATTTTATTATTAACTCAAAGAAAAATGGACACTACTAAATTTGGGCAAAGATTTTTTGACCTGTGCCCTAGGCTTCATGTGAATTATACCACATTTCTAAGAATTTTTACATTTTGGTAAATGCAATAATAGTTGCTAATATTTAGTATGTTTAGCTATAATTTTATAATCTAAAGGAAATGAAATTACAAAAAGTTAGCATTATACTAGTAAAGTCAATCAACAACATAAAATTATTATATTAATTTTGTAGTTGATACTGCTCATATTTTGTCTTTTTAAGTGTCTTAATAGCTAAATTTCTAGACTACAATCTCTACGCAAAATTTATTTTTACTTTTCATTTACGTAGCAGGAGACAATTCATAGGAAAGCAGGGATCAAGGACTTGTTTCTACATGTAATTCCATAATGTGTCTTGGAGACAGAGCCTATGTGACCTGATCGCTTTCTGTTTCTACAACTATATGCTGCTCTTTGAGAGGCGTTATAAAACCCGAGTCCTCAAAGAGGAATTTAGCCATTTATTTCACCAGAATTAACCACTATACCAGTGAAAGAAACTGACTTATTTAAGAAAGACTTTCAAACAAACCTTTGGAGGAAAAAGGTTTTTGGGTTTTTTTCTTTTATGTTTTCTCCAAAGCCTAAAAAGAGAAGTCTAGGCTATTGTATGACTCAATATATGGTGACCTATATGATGGGCATGACAAGACAAGCCTCCTTCTGCCGCTGACAACCTCCTTATCTCATCATACTCCACCACTGGCACTAGAACCACCTACCCTTTGGTCCCACCCCAAGTGTTGTTTGAATGGTTTAGTTAAGGTTAGGGAACGGTGGCTGCAATGTCACAGTCAAAAAAAAGTACGTTACAGGCTAGAGGGGAAAGATTTTCCTTATCAACTCCGTCATTCCCTTCCCAATGGAAAAAGTCACTAGACTGCCCTATTTTCACTTTCAAAGATCAACACAATGAGATGCTAACAGGATGAAAGTTTAAAAATTGTATTTCTTGGGACAAGTGATTAAAATGAAACTATTTTTATCACACTGCCTTTGATTAGTATTCTAAATAATAAAAGGCCTTAATTCTTTTTTTATCTTTATTGAGGTATATTTGACAAATAAAATTGTAATATATTTAGAGTGTACAATGTGATGATTTGGCATATTTATTCATAGTGAAGAATTCCATTGACTGAGTTAATTAACACATCCATCACCTGCATATTTATTTACTTTTCTCATGACACTTCTTTTAGAAAATTTCAACTATGCAATGTTATTGTCAGCTATAATCATCATGCTGTATATTCGATCCCCCAACATTACTCATCTTACAAGTGAAAGTTTTTAATCCTTTTACCAGACTCCTCCTATTTCCCCCAATCCCCAGCCCCTGGCAACCACCATTCTACTCTCTTTTTCTGAGTTTGGCTTTTTC
Source organism: Equus przewalskii (assembly GCF_037783145.1). Taxonomy (NCBI): domain Eukaryota; kingdom Metazoa; phylum Chordata; class Mammalia; order Perissodactyla; family Equidae; genus Equus; species Equus przewalskii. The sequence goes on along the minus strand of NC_091850.1, from coordinate 46,688,567 downwards.
AGATTCTAAATATATTATACAGTATTTGTGGTATCATACAGCAATCATTGTTCTGTGACTTATTTCACATAGCATAAAATCCTCAGGGTTCATCTATGTTGTCCCAAATGGCAAGATTTCCTTCTTTTTCAAAGTTGAATAATATTCCATTGTGTATATATATGTGTGTGTGTATTTAAATGTGTTTTTAAAACTTGTTTATTAGGAAGAATGTTTCAATGGAAGAGGGAGTGCAAATGTCTCTTTGAGATAGGGATTTCCTTTTCTTTGGATATGTACCCAGAAGTGGGATTGCTAGATCATGTGGTAGTTTCATTTTCAATTTCCTGAGGAGCCTCCATACTGTATCCCATGGTGTCTGTACCAGTTTACATTACCACCAACAGTATACAAGCTTTCCCTTTTCTCCACATCCTCACAGCGTTCGTTACCTCTTGTCTTTTTGATAATAGACATCCTAACTGGTGTGAAGAGATATTTCATTGTGGCTTTGATGTGCATTTCCCTGATGATCAGTGATGTTAAGCACAATTTCCTGTACATTTTGGCCATTTGTGTATTTTCTTTGGAGAGGCGTCTATTCAATCCTCTTACCTATTTTTCAATTGGGTTATTTGGTGGTTTTTTGCTATTAAGCTGTATGAATTGTTTGTCTATTTTAGATATTTACCCCTTATAAGATATTTGCTTTTCAAATATTTTCTTCCATTTCATAGGTTAGCTTTTCGTTTTCATGATGGTTTCCTTTGCTGTGCAGGCTTTTGAGTTTGATGTAGTCCCACTTGTTTATTCTTGCTTTTGTTGCCTTTGCTTTTGGTGTCAAATCCAAAAAATCATTGCCGAGACCAATGTCAAGAAAGTTACTCCTTGTGTTTCCTTCTGGGAGTTTTACAGTTTCAAGTCTTTAATCCACTTTGAGTTCATTTTTGTGAATGGTGTAAAATAGGGGTCCAGTTTCATTCTTTGGTGTCTGGATATTTAGTTGCCCCAACACCTTTCATTGAAGAGACTATCCTTTCCACATTGTATATTCTTGGCTCCTTTGTCATAAATTAAATGACCATATATGCACGAGTTTATTGCTAGTCTCTCTGTTCTGTTCCATTGATATAGTCTGTTTTTATGCCAATACCACATTGTTTTGATTACTATAGCTTTATAACATAGTTTGAAATCAGGAAGTGTGATGCTTGCAGGTTTTCTCTTCTTTCTCAAGATTACTTTGACTATTTGGGGTCTTTTGAGGTTCAATACAAATTGGTTTTTTTTGGTTTTCTTTTGTTTTGTTTTGTTTTGAGGAAGATTAGCCCTGAGCTAACATCTGCTGCCAATCCTCCTCTTTTTTATTGCTGAGGAAGACTGGCCCTGAACTAACATCTGTGCCCATCCTCGTCAACTTTATATGTGGGATGCCTGCCACGACATGGCTTGCCAAGCAGTGCCATGTCTGCACCCTGGATCTGAACCTGTGAACCCTAGGCCGCCAAAGCAGAACGTGCGAATTTAATTGCTACCCCACTGGGCCACCCCCAATACAAATTTTAGAATCGTTTTTTCTATTTCTGTGAAAAATGTCATTGGAATTTTAATAAGGATTACATTGAATCTGTAGATTGCTTTGGGTAGTACGGACATTTTAATAACGTTGATTCTTCCGATTGATAAACGTGGGATATCTATTTATTTATTTGTATATTTCAGTTTCTTTCATCAATGTCGTACAGTTTTCAGTGTACAGATCTTTCGCTTTCTTGCTTAAATTTATTCCTAAGTGTTTTATTCTTTTTGTTGCACCTGTAAGTGGGATTGTTTTCTTAATTTCTCCTTCTGATAGTTCATTGTTAGCATATAGAAACACAACTGATTTTTGTTATCGATTTCGTATCCTGCAACTTTACTGAATTCGTTTATTAGTCCTAATAGTTTTTGTGTGATATCAATTGTAATATCTCCTCTTTCATTTATCATTTTATTTATTTGAGTCCTCTGTCATTTTTTCTTGATAGGTCTAGCTAAAGGTTTGTCTATTTTTGTTTATCTTTACAAAAAGCCAGCTCTTAGTTTCACTATTCTTTTCTATTGTCATTTTAGTCTCTATTTCATTTAAAAGGCCCCAAGTCTTGAGGATTCTTGTTGGTTTTACATTATACTGCATCTCAACATATTTTATATAAAATACTTTCTATAAGAGAAAAAGCATGTGTAAATAAAGTGACAGAGAAATAATAAATTTTGCTAAAATCATACGTAAAGTTAATCTCATTCTTGCTAGTCCAAAACATAACTTTGGACCAGATGTAGTGTAAAGATTCAAGCATGGAACATTCTCTGTGTTTCCAATAGTTTAATCATGGAATAAACTAGTAGTTCACTTAAGGTTGTCAGTCCTTTCCTTTGGGTCTGAACTCTGCCTTATGAAATATAGAGGATGTTACCTCGGTCATCTTAGAAATAGCCAAGGAAATTACAACTTGTGTGCTCAGGGACGGCATATTGTAAACCACTCTTCTAGACATTTTGCTGTTCCTCAAGCCTTCTTCTGTCAACTGCTATATTAACTTTTTCCTCACAATCCACCAGTGACCATTGGTCAAGTCATTTTCAGAGTAATGTAGTCATAGATATCGGGGCACCTACATTTAGCACAGCATTTATATATAACAATAGCATAATACAACAAAAGCAACAAAATATAACAATAGCAACAACAGAATAATATGCCTAATTTTGAAGAAACCAATGAGTAGTAGGGATAAATTTAAAGAGACAGCCAATGTTTAAGACCATTACATATATCTTCATATTGTTATATCAATTATTTGCATCCCCCTATGATCTATAGCTATCTGAACTGTGTAATAAATTTGTATAAGCTATTTTATGTGGTAATATTGCTGTTAAATTTACACAACTTTACATCTAAGGTAGGTCCTAGAGGTGATGGGTATGTTTGACTACATGTCTGTAAGCTACACTACATAGTTCAATTATAACACCACTTGTAGTAATCACAGAAACATTACTCATATCCTTTTAAACCATTTAGAATTTTTTATCTGAATTCCCCAAAAACTTACTAGAACCCATCTACAAATTACCCATATCTAAACCCAGATTCTGTAACATTATAATACAGATAATGAAGGTTCCATAATGAGAAGGTATCACAACAAGAAAAGCTTCAAGAGTTTAAAAAAATGTATATTGGATCTCAGAAGTGAACAAATGGAAGAAGCAATGAAAATAAGAAGCAATTTATGGGCAGGTACTTCAGGGGCACACACCGGGTGTGACAGTCTTCATGTATAATGCCAACCCTCTTGCCAAAATTACCACCAAAACCACCCCTCAGATGCACACACAACCTGTTCCTGTGTATTGCATTTTCATTTGCATTAATTATACAATTATACCGTTGTATAATACAATTATCTAGAAGGTTAGAGATCCAGTTCAATCAGCTAGCTTTTCTCCTTACGTCAAACTGAGTTGGTTATGACAAAGGAAGAGAGATTTGTGGGAGGGAAAGAAAGGAAATAATTTTAAAAGCAAGAAATACTCTGCAGTTTTAGGGAAAACCAGAAAATTCTTACAATGGAATGTTTAAGGCAAGAAAAAGTTTCAAGTGTTCTGGAGCCCTGGAGTGAGAAACAGTTTTAAAAGGACAGAGAAAAAGATACGGGGAGCTATCAATGACAAATTTGTCTAGTTTGAAATTATATCTGGGCTGAATATGATGGCTCAGAAAGCAGGGGAAAATCTTTTTTTTTATCATACATATATGATTCTGAGTAAGGTTCCAAAAATTTGTTTGGACTATTCATAACATATTTAGCTCCTTTAGTTAAATAAGTATGTAAAGACTTTGTGGAACCAAGTTACCATGCATTATATTGACATTCTGTGTTCCTTTTTCCTTTCAAAGGATCACTAAATGAAATTCTGCAAGACCAGTCATTCATAAGTTGAGAAATACCTGTTTTGTGGTCCCTAATAATTTTACTAGTATCCATCGTTTGAGAGGTCAACCTAAGCCAAGACTGCTGAAATTCTCAGCATTTCAGTTCCAACCAATGCCTTCATGCTGCTTATAGATTTTTATTTATTTAATAAGCATGTATATCTCACTTCCTATGTGCCAAACTTGTTCTAAGCATTTTATAAATATTAATTTATTTAATAGGTAAAAGAAATACTTTGAGGAAGACACTGTTATGGAATCCACTGTTGATATTAGGAAAGTGAGGCTCAAAGAATTAAGTAACATGACACCGTCAAAGAGATAGTGAGCAGTAAAGCCAGTGTTCAAATTATTTCCACATGCTAATAATATAAAAGGCAAATATCATGTAAATTAGTGTAATTCATTAAACTCATATTAAATCTTATTTATACAGTTTAAAAGACATATGGAAATTCTAAGCATGCTTCTTCTATAGGTCTGACATAGATTATAATAGATTTATTTTTTAATACCCTGTCCTATTACAAGAAGAAGATTCCCATAAGTACTTCTAAAATGTAAATAAATAATTAGGTATAGTGTTATATAATAAATATGTAGAGGTTAAACAGGCAACGTTATATTCCCATAACCATTATTTTCACTTTCTTGATTAATTTATACACATGTTTTTCTAAGATGCAAAGAACTTTAGGTTTTTTACAGGGCCCTAAAATTTGTCTAGTACCAGAGAGTCATATTTAGCTCTGTTCTAGGAATTTTGAAGTGTGAGAAAAGATTGTGATATGGGTCCTCTTCTCAAGGGAGTTACAATTTCCTTGGGAAGGTGTAGACTCTGGAGTGACTGAAAAACAAGGAAACAGAGCATAGCAATACTCTTCAATGTCTAACCTTCGGGACACTCCTATGAGATCATCTGTGGTACATATTGCTAAAGATGTATTCTTTTGGACTATATCCTAGGCCCATCTAATCAGAGCCCCAATATCTCCAAAGGATGGAGATATTGATTCTGCATTTTTGTGAAATGAAGATTGACAACCAGCATAACATGAACTAACAAAGATGTAAGAGATACAATGCACATTATGAGAGGTCGTGATGGGAAAGAGATGAAGATTATTACACAGGCAAGAGTTCAAGGAATATAGAGTATGTTTTTCGTTCCTTTTAAGAACAAATGCAGTATTTACAGAAAGAGTATTTTCCTTAAGTGTGTAAAGACTAAAATGCAGAAATATGAATCTCCTGATTATGAGGACCAGCATGATTGGATATAAAGACTAGCGATTAGAGTTGATAGAGTCAGTGTTCTGGGCGCATAGATGATGCTCAAATAACTATTTTTTGGTTGAATAAATATAAAAAGACCTTAACTGGAGGACTGAGGTGTTCAAAGGTATTCTTTGAAGTAAATAATAGCTATCAATATCATTTATTTCAAATACTTTCTATTAGTACACTCATGTAGTTTTCTTTCTCTTGATGCTCAAAACACATCTTAGTATAGATAGTCTCATAAATTACAAAACAGGAAATTCAGGATCAGAAAGGTTAAAGTAACTTTCCTGACTTTAGCTAGCTACCAGCGAATGCAGGTGCGGCTCATGTCTTCCCTCCACTGGATACTGCCTCTTCACATCATGAGTGACCCTGGCAGGGGGAAGACACCCTGTGCAAAATAAATTTAATGCTTCCATAGTCCACATTCTCCATCTGGTTCTTTATAACTCTTATTTTTTAAATGAAATTGTTCATCTTCCCTTAGAATGCATACTGTTCTATCTGAATTATTTTTCTATTATTTTCTGGGGGAAATAGTCTAGCTGTTTAAAAAAGGCTTCATTTATTTATTTTTAAAAATATATGTGTAAAACAAATGCTATTTGAAGTTTTTGTAAGTTTATACTGGAAGCTGCAAGCCCTTACATAGAATCATGACACTGTTCTTAAAAGTGAAAAACTTCCTTTTTACTTAAAAAATTCAGCCAGTAGACCTTAATCCTGCACTAAACTACAAAATATAATTATTTTGATGACAGGTTTGCTCAAAAGCCTAGAATAACTTTAGGGTGATGATAGTTAATGAGCAAAACACACTAACATTTATTTAATGTTTCTTTTAAGAAATGAGATAGTGGTTTCAATTTAGATTACAGTCACCAGATCTGCATATCACTGAATCATCAGCAACATAATCCACACTGATAGGCTCAATGATATTACAATAACAGCAATTATAAACTGAGATCCAACAGTCAGGAGTAGACAAGTCTAAAATTCTATCTCAAACATGTAGTACAATTTTAAGAAATGAAGAGAGTTTAAAGATCATTGTCAAGCTGTAACTTTGTAATTTAATTAGTTTATATTGGTGTATCGGTGATTCTCAAAGTTTTCCCATTGTCTTTCAGTGACTCAAAATTTCCTCCAGCTATGTTATTGTTGGGAGTCTAGTAGTTCTTATTACAAAATAGAAAGAAGGAAGGAGAGAGACAGAAAGAGAGAGAGAGAAAAAAGAAGGAAGGAAGGAGGGGAGAGAGGAGGGAAGGAAGGAAAAAAAGAAAGAGAAAGAAATCACAGCATAGAAGATAGATTCATGGGGCCTGCCCCCTCACGTAGTGATTAGGTTTATATACTCTGCTTCAGCAGCACAGGGTTCACCAGTTCGGATCCCAAGCGCTGACCTACGTAGGCACCACTTATCAAGCCATGCTGTGGCAAGTGTCCCACATATGAAATAGAGGACAATGGGCATGGATGTTAGCTCAGGGCCAATTTTCCTCAGCAAAAAAAGGAGGATTGGCAGCAGATGTTAACTCAGGGCTAATCTTCCTCAAAAACAACAGAAAAGATAGATTCATGTCCTGTTATGGGCTGAATGTTTGTATCCCCCCACAATTCATATATTGAAGCTTTAATCCCTGATGTGATGGTATTTGGATGTGGGGCCTTTGGGCAGTAATTAGGTTTATATTAAGTTATGAGGATAGGATGCACTAGATGAGATTAGCTGCCTTATAAGAAGAGAAAGAGAGAGAGAGATGAAGGAAAGGCCATACAAACACACAGTGAGAAAGTGGCCTTCTGGAAGCCAGGAGAAGAGCCCTCACCAAGAACGGAATCTGCTGGTAACTTGAACTGCCATTTAAGCCACTCAGTCCACGATATTTTGTTAGAGCAGCCCAAGCTGACCAAGACATGCCCTGTTGATATTCCTGCTCCTTGAAAAAATTATGTAGTTGCTTCCCATGTTATTTGGCGATGTATTAGTCAGGGTTCTCTGGAGAAGCAGAACCCATAGGATATATAAGGATATATATAAGAGGAAATTTATTATAGGGATGAGTTCATGTAGTTACAGAGGCCAAGAAGTCCTCCATATGCAAGCTGGAGAACCAGGAAAACCACTGGTTTAGTTCAGTCTGAGTCCAATGGCCTGAGAATCTGGGGGCCAATGGTGTAAGTCTTGATCTGAGTCCAAAAGCCCAAGAGCCAGGAGCACTTATTTCTGAGGGCAGCAGAAGACAGATGTCTCAGCTAAAGCAGAGATAGCAAATTACACTTCCTCTACCTTCTTGTTCTATTCGGGCCCTCAGGGATTGGACGTATGCCCCTCTACGTTGACGAGGGTGATATTCTTTACTTGGTCTGCTGATTCAAATGTTAATCTTTTCCTGAGACACCCTCATGGAGGACCAAGAAATAATGTTTTACCAGCTATCTGGGCATCCCTTAGCCTAGTCAAGTTGACACATAAAACCAACCATCCCATGTGCTGATTGCGGATATGAGTTAGCTCAGACAAGGCTTTGGAAGCCTAGATTAAGAGGAATTAGAACACTGTATTCAAAGGTAAATAGGGAATTTTTTTAGTATGTGTACGTGTATTTCACTGTTGAGAGAGGTCTCTGAGGTATTTGGATATTTTAATCTAAACAATCCAAATATAATCATTTGAGGATGGTCCTCACTGGGTCATGCTGAAGCTGAAATTTTAAGCCACAACAGGGCATAATGAAATAAACTGTATCTTGTTCATCTAACTGGAACTTTTATAATGTGAGTATATCTGCTATGATGTTGCTTATGAACATATAACTGTGGATGCCATGTGAAAGAAAAGTTTTCCCATGCAGGGGGACAGAGCACCTCTCAGGGGTAAAAGAAGTCACACGCATGTTCCATTTTCCCACTTGAGGTCATCCCATGCTGAACCTCAGGGTAAACCTCTCTTTACTCACAGATCCACAAATCTACTCCAAAATAACAAAGGTGGGGGTCAGCCGGGCCCTCGGCAGTGCAACATTGACCAGACATGGTGAGCTTTGGGGGTTCTTCAACACAATGTTTAGCTGGAATAAAAAGTCATCGTTCTCATAAGCATAGATATCCACCCTTTTGCTTTTGCCAGTGGTTTCTTTTGTTTCATCTGTTTTAGTCCACAGGAGGAATGGGGGAAATAAAAAAACTGAATAAACTGTAGTTTTTGCTAGAGTGAAGTGGAAATGAGGCAAGCACGCAGGCCCTGATCTTTTTTGCCTCAATTATCAATGTATTTTAAAAAAAATATTGAAGAGGCTGAATCATCTGGATAACTAACTCAGTAGTTTCTTACTACCAATTCCTCTTCTTTACAACTTAGACGGCTCATAAAGAATTCACATCTCAAGAGTAAACAGAATTGAACTTTTCTAATATAATTTTCAATAAACATAAAAAATGATGTTTCTAATTGCTAAAATATCTTACAGATTGCCATCTACTTTTTCTGTAAATATATGTTGAATTAAATTTGGAACCATAGCTAAATTTCCTAATAGATGTCACGTAGTGTATTGAGGGCAAGGAAATATATGAATATTCTGTTTTTTCATCATAATACACAAAAAATTCAAATTAACTCAAGGTGCAAGAATATTTATTAATTTGGAATATATCATATATAAAAGTATGTTTCAAGAATGTGATGATTTCCCAGACAATGATGATACTAAATGATACTTAAGACACTTAAGACGTACACACAAATTTTCACTTTAAAATCAAATATCTGTTTGATTTTAAAATATCAAATATTTTTAGTGAAAGTATGGTAAATGCTAAATTATGTAGACAGTGGCTTCAATTTTCCATTTTACTTTCCATGTGTAGATAACATGCAAATTAAATTTCTTCTAAACCATAATTATCTATATAAAATATGTATTCAGTTATGGGTATGCAAAATGTGTATCTATAACAAGGACATAGGGTAGAAATTGAGGTAAATATTTCAGTAATCAAATACTGAAAGAAATGTTACATACAAATGATTTCCTTAGATTGTGTAAATAAGGTTTCTCAAAACACATAATAGGGGCCAGTCCGGTGGTACAGCAGTTAAGTTTACAGATTCTGCTTTGGCGGCCCGAGGTTTGCCAGTTTGGATTCTGGGTGAGGACCTATGCACCTCTTGTCAAGGTGTGCTGTGGCAGGTGTCCCACATATAAAGTAGAGGAAGATGGGCATGGATGTGAGCTCAGGGCCAGTCTTCCTCAGCAAAAAGAGGAGGATTGGCAGCAGATGTTAGCTCAGGGCTACTATTCCCCCAAAAAACAAAAACAAAAAACCACATAATAATCTATGAAAATAATATTTTAATAATAGTGAAAATGGAAAGATATAAACTGTTGATGGCAGAGAAGTGATAAGATTTGCTCATAGACTAAACATTTAATTTGTACTGGCATAGATCTGTTTAAAATATTTTATATTCTTCATCTGTTAACTTGAATAATCTGTAGACATTACAATTGAAGGCAGTATTTCAAACATCAAATTATAAGATTATGTTTGTTTCACATAATTTAATAATCTACATGACTTTGAGATCCCCGAAAGCAAGAAAAGGATACACTGTGTTTGCCAGTACCTAGAAAGAGAAGAGGCCTCAACCAGCGTTTGCTGACATGAGTGTTTAGAATAGAACCCCAAGATGAGATCCACTCAGACTGACCCTAGGCCAAATTATTCAGGGCACATAAATTGTCTTCAATGCCCTTTCTATCTCAATGTTTTTTCTAATTCTGGTATGACGCATGTAACATAAAATTTACTGCTTTACAGATTTTTAATTGTGAAGTTCAGCAGCATTAATTACGTTCACAAAGTTGTGCAACCATTATCCCTATTTCCAAAATTTTTATCAGCTCAAACAGAAACTCTGTACCCACTATGCCATAACTCCCCATTTCCCCTGGCCCTAGCTCCTGGTAACCTCTAATCTAATTTCTATGTCTTTTGGATTCCTGGACCCCATTTCCAATGCGTGGAGGGGGTTCCCAAACATACCACAAGCAGTCCTTTCGACACCAGCTAGGTGTCCTAAAATTCAACTCAGTTCTAACACTATCTACCTGGAGATAGCATCAGGTTCCACAGGTTAATGGTTTAGCCCTATGGCACTGCCCCCTAACCCACTTCAGAGTCCAGTTGCAAGCCCAGATTACCACCTGTACTTCTGATCAGCAGGCTATAAATCAGAGGTTCCCATGACCACCTCTTCAAGTTCAATTAATTTGCTAGAGTGATTCACAGAACTCAGAGAAACATTTTACTCACTGGACTACTGGTTTATTGCAAAAGGATATAATTCAGGAACAGCCAGATGGAAGAGATGCATAGGGCAACATATGTGGGAAGAAGTGAGGAGCTTCCATGCTCTCTCCAGGTGACCACTCCCCCCAAATCTCCACGTGTTCACCCACCTGGTTGCTCTCCAAACCTGTCCTTTTGAGTTTCTACGGAGACTTCACTACAGAGGCCTGATTGATTAAATCATTGGCCATTGGCAGTTGATTTGGCTTTCAGACTGTCCCGCCTCCCTGGAGATCTAGGGGTGGGACTGAACGTCCCAAACCTCTAATCCCTTGATTGAGTCCTCTGACGGCCAGCCCCCACTCTTAGGTGGGGGCCAAAATCACCTTATTAACATAACAAAAGACACTCTACTGTTCTCCTCACTCAGGAAATGCTGAGAGGTTTATGAGCTCTGTACCAGAAACAGGAATGGAAACCAAACATATGCTTTTTATTAAAAATCACAATATCACACCATCTCTATGAATTTGCCTATTCTAGATATTTCACATATATAGAATAACGTATTTAAAACATTTTTCTATTTCCCTTCCATTTTCTTCAGCTACTTAGATCCACATTCCATAATAGTTGATAAAATCTCCTCCTGTATAGTGCTCATCCCATTCCATTGCTCAAAGTTCCGGATTGAGAAATAATCATTTTTCCAGTATTTATTTGCCACAAGGGAGAATCTATCTGTCTTCACTCAAGTTTTGTGGAAGACTGACTGGCATTCTCTTAAGACTAGTGTCCACTGAATTGGAAAAAGTTAAATATGTTGCTCCTTCCAAAGGTTTTTTAACTTGTTCAGAAAAATTTGTAAAGATTCTTCTAGATACGTCTGTGCCTCAATTCAAGAAATAAATTGCATATAATGGAGATTTCAACACCATGATCAACTGTGAAGGATATGATTCTTGCCAGGAATCTTGTTGTCATTCCCAAAAGCACATTGCTCTGCACTATCTGCTGTGCTATGTGTACGTCTGTTTTGTTTATGTTTTTATTTTTTTGAAATGTTTATCAGCATGAACAAGAAAGATCTAATCAGCCTGTAATGGTCTGATTCCCTCTGAGTTTCTGTCCTTTTTTAAGTATAAACCTTCTCCTTATTGGAAGTGTTTATCAGCATGAACAAAAGTGATCTTATTAGCTACATCATGGCCCACTTCAGTGCATACTGTCCTGTTCTCTCTGAAGCTTTGTACTTAACACCCTCTTAAGTGGAACCTAAAGTTAATGGTCTGTATCTCCCTCTTTTTATGTAGTGACCAATCATGCATGCACTGTTATTGAATATTAGAATGAAAGTTAGAGAATAAGATCTTCCATTTCAACACGGGAAAAGGCTCCGCTCGTTCGTCTTGTTTGACAGCTTTCCAGCAATATGTTTCCTTGAGAATCATCATTATTCCTGGACTTTACTGGCACATAACCCTCAAATTTCTCCCTGCCATTTTAATTAGTGGTTTCTGTTCACATTATGAGAATTCAGGATGCAGGTTTGTAATCATGTAGTTAATTAATAATAGCTCTGATGTGGAGAAAACACAATATTTTGAAATACAAACCTAGAAAATAAATGTGTACTGGTAAATAGTGGAACTAATATGGCACTGTTGCATAGCTGTGACAAAGCAGTAAATTCCCATGAAAATTATTTCAACTTGCTTAAGTTTCAAGATCCTAATATTCATATTACATTACCTGAAGGCTTAGAGTAAAGCTTTACCTCATGATTCCTAAATCTTTAAGTATTACCAGTGTGTCTGTCATTTGATATTATTTTTAAAAATTCTGATTCATCCATAATGCAACATAAAGAAAAGGAAATGCCATCTTAACCATTTTGTACCTTTTTTCCCTCTGTACGTGTGGCCCTGAATGACATTCAATTACCTACAGATTATTGAATTATTTTCTGAGGGATAAAAAGTATTTTCTCAGGATATACTATTTTTCAGTTATAATAAAAATATCCAGACACTGTAACTGCAACCTAAATTTATACATACATCACATTAATATGAGTATTATTAATAATGATATTAATCCTAATCCTAATCCTCAGGTCCTCAGAGAAATTTTTAACTAATATTAGCTCTGTTAAAAGAAATGTCAGATCTGAGCTCAAAATTGTCAATTAGGTTTAATTGTATCATATATGCTGCTTGATTTATTTGCTTATGTAGAGAAAATTATCACAGTCTAGTTGAGATATAATATCAACTATCTATTATTATAACCATGAAGGTAAATGAAAATGTGTGATGTTTCTTTGCAAAATTTAGGGAGAAGGCTTTTCTAAGAACCTACCCATTGGCTCCAAGTTTTTTTCTCAGAATATTGTCTTTAATTCTGGGATCAATTTTTATTGCAACTTAGATTTCTACCTGAAGCAAGAAATAAGCAATCCACAGTATTATTTCTTTAAAAAGTTAAAAAAAATCTCTGCAGACATACCCAAAGAAAAAATTGAAAGAGAAAAGAGGCTTGCAAGAGAGAATTCTGAGATGGAGTGGTAGAGTAATTTGATGAAGAGCTGTGTCTTCTCTTAAGATAATCAGACAAGAAAAATGTAAAATTATTTAGACTATTAATAAAAGTATCTTTTTATACATTCACTACAAGAAACATATTAATTTTTTAATATAATTGATTTAGTTGACTATCATTACTAATAGAACATTTGTTAAATGACAATTGTAATCCTACAATGTCTGCTTCTATTTGATTTCCAATTAAAAGGAAATCCCAAGAATTTATAATATTTAAAAGGTCAATTAATTCAAATGATAGTTTATTCCATCAAAGAAATAACAATATTCATTTTAAAGTCTCAGACTAGAGATAGTATAGACTAGAGCTGTGTTCTCAAACTTTAGATTGTGTCAGAACCAGACTCAGACTGCTGGGGCCCGCTGCCAGAGTTCCTGATCCAGTAGATACGGAGTGGAGCCTGAGAAGGTGCATTTCTACCAAATTGTAGGTGATGCCGATGCTGCTGATCCAGGCTTCAAACTTTGAGAACACTGGACTAGCATGATTAACAGTATATCTTCACACTTTATTTAAAGAAAGCCTTTTTTTTTAAAGCAGGTCATCTTAAAATTAAAAATTAATTTAGAATTGTAGTAACAGTTCCTGAAATCGCAGACATAGTTTATGTTAAATAGGGAATTCTAATTAATTTGGTGTTTGAAAACACTATAGGAGTTTAGGCTTCTCTTAAGTCACCAAGCATTTTCTTTCATGGGATAAATGGATTTAATGTTTGTTCATGGGATTCTTTGATGTTTATGAGGAATAACAGATGTGTGAAAACTCAGATTATCCAAATCATTGAATTTAAACCTGACAATCTTTCAAAATACCCAACAGGAAATTTTTTTAAAGCAGACCTCATGACTTTTACTATTATATGACCACATTGACTCATTTGTCTCATATTTCATGATAACCTGTTTTCATAGACTTACTAGGGACCATTGTTTGAAAGGAAGGAAGGAAAGAAGAAAGGAGGGAAGGAAGGAAGGAAAGAAGGAAGAAAGGAGGAAAGAAGGAAAATGAGCTGGTTTTTATAAAGCACAGAAAATGCAAAACATGCAACATCAATTAACTCTCACACCTAAAAATGAAACATCTCCAAACATTTTTCCTTTCTTGACTTTCATCCAAGAGATGCTCAGGCAGAACTGGCTTTGTGAACATGTGCTCCGTGCATTCACACACAGGGCCTCATGCTTTGAAAGTCCCTGTGCTTAGTTGAATATTCTGCTCTCATTGTCTTGAAATTCTTAATAATTTTTCAAAAAGGGGCCCCATATTTTCATTTTCCACTGTAGCCTGTCCTATACTCAGGTAAAAAATGTTAATTCAAATACTTGGTTTTCTCCTCTCCCAATGTAAATTTATACTTACTAAATAGATATCTCAAAATTTTAAAAATGAATCTTGGTGTAATTATTTAAAGCCACAAATACTTCTAAGCATTTCTACACATAGGAAATGTGTTAAATGGGACAAAATAATTGAATAGAAGAGACCAAACTTGAAAAAAAAAAAGAGGAAATGAACACATTTATGGTGGAAACAGCTTTACAAAGAAATGAAATTCAATCAAAGAAGAGGAAAAAGAATTTGAGCCAAAGGCTTCCCAGGCTTTGGGGAAGCACATCCATGTCCACCATGGGGATGGAGACCAGATTCTCGCATGTGAGAGGAGCATATTGTTGGGCAAAGGAGATCATCATTTAGTCTCCTGTGAAATACACGCAGGCAGATCTAACACTTTACAAATTGTGTGTGGAGAGACTTCTGGCCTATCTGAGCCTAGATTAAATCCTCCAATAGCAAGACTGATCTACTCAATCCACACAGGCATGGCTTCCATAGGAGGTTCTTATTATTTATTAAATCAATGCATATTTTTTTATGTTACCAGCAGAAACAACTACTATTTCTTTATTTTTATAGGGACATATTCCCTATAAATATATTCCCTATAGGGACATATAGGGACATATTCATAGGGACATATAGGGACATATATTTTAAAGGGACATATTATTTTGAGGGACAATTCAAAAAGTCTTTCGTGCTACTTTCAAAGGATCACTCTAAAGAAGAGTGTGTCTGCATCCGAGGGCAGGGAAGCAGCATGGACAGAGATGAAAGAAGTAGATAGACATTTTGTTTCCATTATAATGAACTTCCACATCTCAAGAAAGCAAAATGTCCAACGCTTTCAATACCTCATCCTCTGTTTGAAATACAGAGCACAGTAAAAATGCGTTAACCAAGGAAGAAAATACTCTAACGTAGAATATTGGGTCTCCTGTCTGAGAAGGATTTATTTTCATTAAAACAAGTAAATGAATTAAATTAAATTAAATTTACTGAATTAAAATTACTCTAGAATTTGAGTAGCAAAACTATAATTGATGAGCTTCATAAAGGGAAAAGTTATTCTACAGTACGTCTTACATTTCTACGTACTTAAAATTTTACAAATAGGATTCTAGGCCTTCTATTGCCCAAGAGCAATAGTCATGCAAAAGAATAATTACTCTAATTCATCTATGTTATTGTTTCTTTAAATTATGAGACTGGAGAACAGTGTATTTTTTTTAAAAAATTACATTAAAATGTACTTTGGCGAAGGATGCTTGAGAATCAAGTTGCTAAGGTTTAAATCCTGCCTCTTACTCTTAGTAGTTGTGTTAATTTGGGAAAATGCTTGAATTCTTTAAGCCTCATATTGTCTATCTCTTGATAATGATAATGATAACAAAATTTCATAGAGTGTTCCTGAGAATTAAATGAATTAGTAAATATAAAGTGCTTAGAATGGTATCTAGCATTCAATAAATAATAGATTATTATTGTTTTTATTATTACCACAATATAGCAGGGTCTGAGACTAACATAACAATCATGAAAGGCCACCCAGAGGAAGTGAGTTTTTAAACTGAACTTCACTCCCCCAGCAAATTTTATATGCACAGGTACTGTAACGTACATTACTTAACCGGTCTCATATATGAGACTTGCAGAAAACACAATCTGTGTTTCATTCACTTTTGCATTATTGATACAAAATTCCATGCTCAAAAAATACTTGTTGGATTGAAATTGCCATACGACTTCAACTATCTGCACACTTGTTTCCAAATATTATAGAAAGGCTATGTTCTTTAAGGAAGGGTAAAAGAACAAGAAGTGGTTAAAATTTCAGGTGTGACCGGTGAGAGACCCTAGACATCATGAGGCCCAGGCTTTTCATTAGAGAAATGAGAAAACTTGACCTAGAGAAGTCAGATTGTATGTCAGAATATATAGCTAATGAATGCCTGCACTGAGATTGTAACCCAAATTTCTTATTCCCTCATCGATGCTGCTCACACTAACCCCGGGGATCATGACAACTGTTAGCTTCTAATCCCCAGGTGTACAAGGGTTTTGCCTCATAACACTTATAAATGATCTTATAAAATATAAGTTATATACGGCTTATAAAATAATAGCTTTCTTTCCACTGTTCAAAATGCCTAATAAAGGGATAAATCTCTAATTGCCTTGCTCTGCTGATAGAAAAATGATGTCTTTACTCTCTCAGAAGTTCTGATCTTTTTAAAAAGGAGAATCATTGCAAACCTTACTTGCAAAGGAAACGTCATCCAATGACAATTAGGGCTGGCCGTGATGAGAAATATATTTGTTTGAAACTCACATCTTTCTGATGACTAAAGGGCATCTTGTTTTAGAGCCAGCATATATTCCCGGAATGGTTTACTTCTTTTTAGCAGAGGTCATCACAACATCTCAAAGACAAACAAAAAGAAAACTCATCTATGATTCATTTTGATATAAGTGCTCTATTTATAAAACTTGGCAAAAATAAATTCTATAATTCATAAAATAAATTTATAATACAAAGCCAATCAAATTAGCACTCACTTGAAAGCTTTGAAGCATATTCTGCATACACAATAAAATTTCTGTTCCACTCATATCCATTTCCTTATGATAAAAACAGCATACAATCCGTCCAACTCTTAGCATCTCTACTGAGATTACCAATCTCTCTGGCTCCACTATTAGACTATATCACATTGAGAGCATGGAATCTCTAGCTCCTCAGTATATTTCTAAAACTCGCAACAATGCTGAAAAATAGCAAGCATCCATAGCATTTGATAAATGAATGAATGAATGAAGAAGTCTATGGAGATTCTCTTAACGATGAAAAATTTGTAAGCATTGTGCTTAAAATAAGGGCCTGAAAAAAAGTCTGATCTCAACTCAGCCCAAAGCTCTCCATTTACTAATAGGGAACGATCTCCAAGACATGTTGGAAAGAAAAAAAAGTCAAAATGAATAATATGTAGAATGTGCTACAACTGTAGTTATAGAGGAAATGGGAATATATAGTTATATTTGGTATTTATTCATGAAAATTCTGGAAGTAATTCTAATAATTTTTACAAATTTTAATTTAAAAAATTAACATACAATAATTTTACAAAAGGAAATAAAAGTGTTACCTGCATGTGCTGCATGCGAGAGAAGAAGGATGTCTATAGAAACACAAAGATGACAGGCAAGTACTATTCTACATAGAATTTAAAGCATTCACATTTGAATTTTGTGAAAGAAATATCTATTCAAATAAAATTATTAAATGAAATCCTCAAGTAGGATATACTGAGTTTGATTAACACAGGTAAGTTTCTAAGAACAGCTTTAAAGATAAATTTAAACTACCTCCTATTTATTTATTTATTGAGAGGAAGATCAGCCTTGAGCTAACATCTGCTGTCAATCCTCTTTTTGCTAAGGAAGAATGCCCTGAGGTAACATCCGTGCACATCTTCCTCAATTTCATATGTGGGACACCTGCCACAGCATGGCTTGATAAGTGATGCATAGGTCTGCGCCCAGGATCCGAACCACGAACCCCGAGGCTGCTGAAGTGGAGTGCGAGAGCTTAACCGCTGTGCCTCCCTTAATTTATTTATATGGCAATTCTCATGAACCACAATTATCCTCAATGCTTTCTCCCTCTGCTCCCAGACACCATCAATGTTTACCTTAAAGTTCTGATAAAAATCCTTTCCCTTTGCTGAATTTCACCTGCTACTTGCTTTCTCGTGGATATCTACCAGCAATAGCCAGCAGTTCCCATATATGCATCTTCCGGCTATAGACACTTCCTGAGACTCACTGATTTTGCTTTTAACACTAGAACCCTGAAATTTGAGTAGGAGGGTTTTGCATTACAGGCCACAAAGTGCACTAGAAAATCAGACAGGAGTGCCTAGAGATTTTATATTTTAGGTAATAGAATTTAACATTTTTTAAAATTATTATTTATGTGCTGTTTAACAAATTGCCTCTTTATGAACCTAATAGACTTATAACTGAGAAATATTTTGCTCAGTTGGATCATCGAGTCAGGAGATAACATGATATGATGCAGAGTTTCGATTACATCAGCTCTTACAAGATCTCATTTGTGCAACTTCGTAGACATTGTGCAACATTTAGCAGTCCTTGGGCCTGGGAAAAGAGACTTAGAAATACACTCTGACATAGAGCATGATGTCTTTTTTCCAGTTTAAAGAAATTTTATAAGGAAGAGAGATAATATAGATTGCTCACAGTTGAATGCTCTTTGAGACAAATGAATTCATTTTATATCGATACAAACAGAAATTTGTTTATTCTGTCTTCTCTGGCACTCCACTCCCTGAAAGAAAAGGGAATCACATTTAAAAATAGATTTTTGAGAAAACAAAACTTTTATATGTGCTGTAATAAAACATTATATTTTGAATAATCCAACAGTACAGAAATGCTACTTATCTGTCCAGTTCATCTGTTCTAAAAGATTTTTTTTTAATCTCAGGAACACTTTATAGCATTAAAACATATTGAGGGGCCAGCCCAGTAGCGTAGCAGTTAAGTTTGCGTCTTCTGCTTTGGCAGCCCAGGGTTCACAGGTTCGGATCCCGGATATGGACCTACACACCGCTCATCAAGCCGTGCTGTGGGGGGCATCCCACATATAAAGTAGAGGAAGATTGGCAGTGGATGCTAGCTCAGGGCTAATCTTCCTCAAAAAAAATTAAAATTAAAAAAATATATTGAGATTGAAAATAGAAAAATTCTTTCGTTTTTGTTATGTATATTGATATCTACCATATTGGAAATTAAAATTTAAAAATTTAAAAATATTTATTAATTCATTTTAAATAATAATAATAAATACATTTCACGTTAATGTGAATAAGATAACTTTATTAAAAATTATTATATTCTACTATACCCCTTTCAAAAAAAAGGAGAAAGAAGAGGGGAATCATTTTGCAGTTTCGCACATTTCTTTAATGTCTGCCTTAACATACCCCAGTAGGGTCACCATATTTGTTGTACATTCCATCTGTGACTGCTCATATGCATGTAGCTGGAAAAAGGAGGAGTATTTAAAAAGAATTTTTAGATAATTGTGGATATTTTTCTTTGCTTCTACAATAAAGTTTGACAAGTTGTAGTTTCTTAAAGATTAAGTGCAATGCAGAATCTGACTTTGATCAATGTACTTTTTGTACTCTGTTACATTAAAATCCACGTTCTTGAACTCTGAATGGATCTTTTACCCATGTACGATTTTGTAAAATCATTTATGGGTCATTTGGAAAATATTGTACACTGAGTTATGCAGAAAATTGAAATATTCACACATTTCATTATATGATATCAAGACATCACATTTGTTAATATCACCAACGAGCCCAATAGAAAAGTCTAAGAATCAGAAATCTCTCAAGTTCACGGTGATGGATACAAGTTTTCAAAAATTCTAATTTTCACTTGAAATGTCCGATATTATCGTTGGCAACAAATTCTGTCAGTTGCTGTCCTTGAGGCGGCAATCTCACTTCATTGAAAAAGAAAATATCTTTCAAACACTCAAGTCTGAATAATTGTGTCTGTTAGCCTTTTTTAAAATAAAAGTGGTGTTCCATGTCAATCATTATTTACCAGAAAAACAGTTTTCCATGAAAAAAACAGCTAGTGGAGCTTACAACTCAAATCATCGCACAAATATGTCTACTCAAGACAAATAGCATATTTCATTTTGCAACAAATGCTCTTAGTTTGTACTTCCTGTTTTGTCACACAGAATTTCAAAAAAATGTGCACTCAAGGGGTCACCCAAAGTGCTATTCTCCAGAATAGTAAAAAGAATAAAGGGGAGCTTCTAATTAAAGCAGTTATAAAATGATACAATATTATTTTGTAAAGTGAGGTTTTACTTACATTCCTCTTCATTGCTTTCTATGATACATTTACTTCCTTTTTCGTCAAAATCAAAAGTATTCCCAAAACCTAGTTCCATAAAGGAAAACTTAAAGCTTAAATTTTTATCAGAATTGTTCAATCTTCTATCATGTTAGTGGTACAAATACTCAGTCTCTTAAGGTGATTAAACTGTTCTTTTCTTGGACATAGAACGCAGATCTGATTTTAGTCTTAACAACTTATCACATACGTTAGTCCTCTGGGTTACATTATACATGGAGTTTACATTTCTGTAGACATTTTTAAGACCTGCATCGATGGGATTAAAATGCTGAGAGTGAGCAAAAGTTTCTAATTAGCACTAATTTTCCAGCTAGCTTCAACTACAGCCAAAATTCACTAAAGAATTTCAGCAGTATTCAAAAAATTATTGTGTGGACATCTTCACAATTCTTTCACATTCTATTCTATCTCCTTATAATTAAGCCATTTGATTCCTTGTTTAATTTGAATTCTTTTTAATAAAGTGTATTGAAGTTCTCAGATTTATGCTGAAATAAAGTGAATAAAATAAGTGAATACATAGGGTAATAGAAGTATTCGTTGTAACTTTGTTAATTGGTTCAAACTATCTAGGTTTGTTTCATACAAATAACTGTTTCTGTTCTGGGAGAATTTATGAGAAATTGTTAAATTATGTTCTTGAGAAACAGGGAAGAGTTGAGGTCAGATAATGAGTTGGAGAAAAGTTTACAGATTAGTTCTCCCAGAGAGAGTATAGGCTAAAGCGAGCTAAGGTTTGTTCTATTTTGACTGTGGGTTGAAAGATAAAAAGAAAGAAATTTCAGTTACCATATTAGGGTTAGTAGAAACAAAATAGGTGGAAAGTATGAGAAACTTGGAATCTGATATTTTCCCTCAAATGACCTAAATTGTGCCATGTTAAATACAGAATACGTTTTTTCGAAGGCATAGCAGCAAGGGCAAACAGCTACAGAGTTTATTTCAAGCTAATGGTTTTAAATCATTTATTATTTTACTGAATTGTTATCTGGGGAGTTAATTTAGAACAGTATTTGTCTGTGTGTGTAGTGCTGGCGAGAATCCCCGTGGATGAATTTAATAGAAGAGCATCTCACTGGGAAGCAAATGATTTTACTCACTCTCCAGCCAATCAGAATGCTTCCAACAGCCCGAGTGTGGAGCACAGCTTGCCAGGAAGCAAAATAACAGTGGCACAGAATGCTGAGCCTTCCTTTTGAGATGATAATTAGTCATAAAATTCACACTGCAGTCAAAGTAATTAATGATCAGGAATTGTAACTTACAGGCTACATCATTTGGGAAGGAGTAAATAATCAGACCAAGATGCTGGACTTAGGATCTGCTTACCAGATGGTAGTCAACCAGGACCCAGCCCACGTTTGCCTTGGAAGACTTCAGAACATATGTGCCTTTAGCATCCTCTAGTCCTCATGAGTCCCCACAATGTCATGGTAATTTCATTTCTTCCTCCTTTGTCCCCATGTTAGGCTCCTGAGAACTCTGCTTTCTAGAATGGTAACTGGAAGGCAATTTTCTGACAAAGTCTATTTAATAAAACCATAAGCTGCCTAAGGACATGTTAAAAACTGATTTCTGATTCTTTTAGGAAACTATAATTACATTTAGCAATGCACTGGCTTTATTAAATGAAAAGACCATAAACTCAAATTTTTTAAAATAGAAATAATGATAACGATAATATGTTCTATCATACATACAATGTGTTTTCCTTGTTAAGGAAAAAAATGCACACCTGAGTGTCTTAAGATTTTTGGTGAGTAGCCTTTTTTTTTAATACATGACTTCTGTCCCACAATATTTAACTTTGTGCTTCTTAGGATCATACGTGACCAGGAAGAGTAGCAAGAAACATAATCATCACAGAGTCTTTTATGTATATATGATAATTACAAGCGTGTATATGTGTGTGTAAAAATATATTACGGAAATATTTTTTAAAACCTCACAATTTATTTCCCCTTATAAGTAAACTAAGTCTTTGATTCCAGACCATTCTTTTACCAATGGTAGACTTCAGTCCCAGAATCTAGAAGAGTCCAGAAATTAGATCAATTCTCCTTCAAGTACCAGCAAAAATCTAGAAAATTCTCTGAGGACTCAAGGACCCATCTCCCTCCAACATCTACACACCTATTCCTTTAGGTCACCTCCTTTCCCAGAAGCCCGGGTCCCATTTTGAAGACAAAGCAGAGAACAGAATCTTAAAGAGTGAGATATTAAATCTGTAGAAACTAATGATTCATTTAACTGGGCTGAGTAAAATACTCTTTTAAGTTTCTAAGTTTGTTGGAATGGACTATGCTTATTTATTTTCCCTCTATCACCTACTAGGCGGGTGACTGAGAAAACAGCAAAGTTTCTTTGTACACCGAAGTTGTAGTGCTATCAAGTTTATGATCAGAAAGCATTCATAAGGTAACAAAATGAGAAGAAAGAGATGAAAAGAAGGATGAGAGCAAAGGAAAGAAGAAGGAAAATAACTAATTGCACGTGCCTCATAACGATGTTTCAGTCAACAATGGACCTCATATAAGGCAGTGGTCCCACAACATTAGTACTGCATTGCCCAGGGGTGCAGTAGGCTATACCATCTAGGTTTGTGTAAGTAATGTAGGGGAGGAAGAAATTTTCCTCTACCCTTCTAGGTTCTTGTGACTGGTGTAAGAATTAAATTGACATGAGATAGATTAACAGGAAAAAAACCAAACAGAGGTTCAATAACATGTATACATGGGAGAATCCCAGGGAAACTGAGTAATTCAACAAAATGGCCAATGCTCTCACCTTAAATACCATCTTCAGCTAAAAATAAAAAGAAGATGTGGGTAGGGAGAGTCAGAGACTGCAAAGGGAAGGAAAGCAATTCTCAGGTGTCTTCCTGTGAAAAGGAACAAACATTTGGAAAACAAGTGGTTGGCCGCATGGAAACAGAAAAACACAGAGGGAAGCCTGACAAACAGGCTTTTCTAGGTTCCTCTGTGTCTACCAGTCACCCGGTTCATGTTATGCTAAGGTGATAGCTCACTTCCTGAGACAATTTTTTTTCCTGAAGTTTTTTAGGCAGTAAAGGGGTAAGCGACAAGAGAAACTTTCTGAGTCTTTTGTTTTTTAAAAATAATCAGCCCAAAATAACCTTCATGTTAAAGAGACACATTTTGGGGTGGCAAGTTTTGTTCCCCTTCAGTATGTTCTATGTTTGCACACAATGAAATTGCCTAATGACGCGTTTCTCAGAACATATCCTTGTTGTGAAGGGATGCGTGACTGTAGCAGACTCCTATATCATCTCCCACAAATTTCTCTTTGCCTCCACTTTACAGTTCATGTTCAAGCAGTTATGTTTACCTTCAGCTATTTTGATAGCCTTCCTCTATTCACCTCAGATTTTGTGTTATTTTGTACTCTGTCACCTTTGGGTCTCAACACATTCCAGAAGTTCCTTTCTCATTATGGCTTTCTCTATGGCTTCCTTTAAGTTGCTGAGCTCTTTATAAGTTCCATCTCCAGTATCAGTGACCATTGATCAAGATGACTGTGCAGTGGCTTCCAGCTGAAATGTTTCAGAGGCAACAAGTGGCAAGCTTTCTCGAAAGTAATTGTGGTAGCCTATGAGTCTCACATCAAAATATGATACAATATTCATTAATTTTGAGTTACTTTTGACAATGCTCTTTCTCCAGTGCATTTGACCAGTGAATAGAGACTATGGAAAAAAAGGAACAAAATGCCTTAACTGTCCATGCTCAATGTGCAGTTAAGTAATTCCAAGATCTAGAAGTTGAGTGGCCATCATGAGCTTCTTTGGTTTTTTTTCTGGAAGTTCTTTTCAATAATTGGCTAGAAATTTTTATGAAACCTTGCACTCTTCAATGGCTATTGATGCTATCCTTTACCCACAACAGGAAATGGCAAGGTGGTTGGCAGAGAGGAGTGTAGAATGAGCCTGGAGAGATTAAAAAGGGCAGATTACTGAAGACGTTTTAGTTGGGGGACTTTCTTCTCTAGACGGAAGATGAAAGTCTTTTAAGGAAGAGAAAGATCTTATTATTTCATTTAAGAAAGAACATGCAAGAACCAATGAGGAGGATAAATTGGAGGGGTTAAGATTTTTTTGTTTTTTTTTTTTAAAGATTTTATTTTTATCCTTTTTCTCCCCAAAGCCCCCTGGTACATAGTTGTATATTCTTCGTTGTGGGTCCTTCTAGTTGTGGCATGTGGGATGCTGCCTCAACGTGGTTTGATGAGCAGTGCCATGTCTGCGCCCAGGATTCGCACCAATGAAACACTGGGCCGCCTGCAGTGGAGCGCGTGAACTTAACCACTCGGCCACGGGGCCAGCCCCAAGATTTTTTTGTTTGTTTGTTTTTGTTTTTGTTTTAAAGATTGGCACCTGGGCTAACAACTGTTGCCAATCTTTTTTTTTTTTTTTCTGCTTTATTTCCCAAACCCCACCCCCACCCCCCCAACCCCGGTACATAGTTGTATATCTTAGTTGCAGGTCCTTCTAGTTGTGGGATGTGGGATGCCCCCTCAACGTGGCCTGACGAGCGGTGACATGTCCGCGCCCAGGATCTGAACCCTGCGCCACAGCAGCAGAGTGTGCGAACTTAACCACTTGGCCACAGAGCCGGCCCCTGGAGGGGTTAAGTTTTAAAAGTAGGGAGACAACTGTAGGAGAGGAACACAATTGCTCTACCCTCTATGTCTTTCTGGCTGGTCTAAGAATTAAATTGACATAAGACAGAATAACAGGAGAAAATCAAACAAAGGTTTACAACATGTATACATAGGAGAAACCCAGGAAAACTGAGTAATTGACAGAATGGCCAAAGCCACAACCTTATATATCATCATCAGCTAAAGACAAAGGAGGATCTTGTGGGTAGTGGTTTGGGACTTCAAAGTGGAAGGAAGAAAATTTGCATGGAGATAGAAAAGCAAATGTTTGTTAAATGCTTGTTAAGTGTTTACTTGGATGGCTGTGACCTGAGAGACAGAACTTTGATAAAAATGGGCTTGTTGGTGCCTTTCTCTCACACTTATTTTACACTGTACTCTAGTTATCTCATGGTATCAGCTCCTTTCTAGAACAGGCCTTCTATCTCAAATTCTTTTAGGCAGTTAGGGGGAAAGTCAAAGTTTCTTTCAGAGTTTTTTGTCCTTAAAAATAATCAAAGCAAAGAAACACATTTGGGGGTGGCCAATTCTGATCCCATACACTACTTAGGGGGTTATTTTAATAGTTCGGCTAAGAGAAGATGAAGACTTCAATCAGGTAGAAGCAGTGAGGATAAAGAGGAGGCTATAGTCATGAAAGATGCCACATCTTCTATTTGATTTTAAAGGATTGGTCTCAATTTGTTTAGGATTATCTACATTTCTGCCTGTGCTTCTCCCAAGTCTCATTTATCATGGTGAAAGATATAGGAAGAAAAATGTATTTAGCAAAATAATCATGGGGAAGTCAGTTTTATAAAATTTGAAGTTACAGTGAAAATATTCTGTATGCAATTAATCATGTTGGTATAAAACTTGGCAGAATGGTTGGGGTAGGGATCTTTGTGAATTGCCAGCATTGAGTTTACAGTTGAAGTGAGTGGAGTTGAGACTATATGGGCAAAGGGTCTAGAAAGGAAAGGAGGACAATTAAAAATCTGAAGACCACTAGTGTTAAGTGTTGATCTGCAAATTACAGTGCATTTACTATGTGTTGAACACTGGGCATAACATTAGCTAACACTTATGGAGAAGTAGCTATATTCCAGATACTCTTCTAAGTACTTTACACTTATTATTAGTTTAATCATCACATCATACTTACATCATTAGTACTAGAATTTTCCATGTTTTACTTAGTAAGGGAATCCTTACTTAGATCCAGGCAGACTGGCATGAGAATCCATGTTTTCAGCTGGTACCATTCTTGGTCAGGAGTTAGTCTTGCAATGACGGTAACACAACAGAAGATACAAAAAGAGATCAGTAGAGACATTTTGAGGAGGCTGTAGCCAACTGTGTCAAGTACTGCAGACAGTTTAAGTAATTAAAAGGCTAAAAAAGTCTGTTGGATTTGGAAATAAGATCCTTAGTGACCCAGGACTAGAATGTAGCCATCAAGGGAACTTCTGCTAACAAAAAGCATTGGATAAGACTGTGCTTAGACCACTGCTCCATATCAGACTCAAGTCTGTGGAAAGTAGTGCACTTACATTGCTACATGTGCTAAGAGCTAAGGGAGCTACACAGGCTCAGGAAAAAATTGTAGCTTCCCCTAGAATTTTCAGTAATATTGTGTGCTGGTTGTTAAGGGATACTGTGGAATTTGAGCTATATCTGATTTCCTAAAGCATAAAAGATGCTGATTTTCATAAACGTAAGTCTTCAGTTTTGAAATATAAATCAGTATGATTGTAGAATGTATATGCATGTGGGCACACATGGCAGCAATGTGTGCACATTTGAGGGGTGTGTATGTGTATATATAAATATGCTTGTGGTGTACGTGCATGTGTGTTTATGTGTGTGTGTACTGTTTGTATTTGTGTATGTGTACATGGCGCATGCATGTGCTTGTGTGTAAGGGAGTGTGTTTTAGGGAAGGGAATGGTAGACCTTCTAGCTGGAAACCTACATATGAAACCTTCAGTGAAACTTACCTATGAAACCTTCAATGAAGAGATTTCACCAGGCTTCTAGGTGGAGAGTCAAACTAGTAAAAATGTGACCTGACTCAAAGATAGCCAAGCCTTCTGTGTAGAGCATGTTTCTTATTAAAATTTGCTGCACGGTGTGTGTCTTTTCAGCCCACTAACAGCTGTCTCCAGGCTGTGCAGAGAAGGCAAGGGAAAGTTATCTTCTTCTGCCTGTGCAATTCTATGCTTTTGTCTGGCCAGATTGGCATCAGTAGAAACCATTCAATAACACAGCCAAATGGAGGGTCTATCAAAACTGAAGGCTAGACTTCAAACACATCAATGAGCTTATGATTCTTTTGTACAATTTCTCTGTACATTAAATATGTTTGACAGTGAATTTTATCATCCATATTCCATCGCATCTCAACCTTAGGCTCCCACAACATATCCTTCTCTCATTACAGGCACGTGTACAATCTTTCCCAGAAAATATTTTAGGTCCACAAGGAGGAAAATACAGAATATTAAGACTGATTCTGATTAAAGATGCTACAGAGTAATCTATTCTACCATTCCTTTTGGGAAGAGACCGGTAATATTCCCAGGTAAAAGAAAAAGAAAAATTAGTTGATAAAGAACTCTTCAACTCAAATCATCTGTTTGAAAACATTATGCACTACACTGACAACAGGAAACTTCCACTTCTGAAGTTTGGTCTTGAGGTAATATAAATGTCCCCAAAATGACAATTACAAAACATAATCTGAAAGAGAATATACTGCATGACCTGCGGAAAGTGGTGAATATTGAGTGGTGGGGCAAGGCAGGGTAGGTGGGAGGTAAAATAACCATTCACAGCCACATTAAAACCACTTTTCACTTTTTTTAACCTCCACATAAGAAAGAATAAAAATAAAACATTTTCCTCGA
This sequence comes from Equus przewalskii, assembly GCF_037783145.1. Lineage (NCBI taxonomy): Eukaryota > Metazoa > Chordata > Mammalia > Perissodactyla > Equidae > Equus > Equus przewalskii. The sequence goes on along the minus strand of NC_091850.1, from coordinate 46,660,541 downwards.
GTAGTTTTTGGCATAAATGGAGACTATTCTTATAGAAACATCATCTCTGCTCTGAATGGTCACATTAATTATCAGAAAGCATGCTTTCAACTTCATGAAATTTGTGCTTAATTTCTGCAATGAGAATATGACATTTTTCTAAACAAAGTTTTGCAAAGACTTAGTAAGTTCTTGTGAACTCTGTTCTCAATGAATCACCACATCTGTGCTGTTTGCAAATAAGAATTCTGGATTCCTAGTGGCCTCATTTTCCTTCTTTATTTGCACCTTTGATCTCTACACATTCATCCCCAAATGTTTCCTGGTCATACCAGGTCTTACCCAAATACTACCTGATGTCCACATGCTGCATTCAATGATTCCAATGGGAAAAATAATAGTTATTCTTCCTTTATAAGTGGTAATTCAGCACTGACCAATGACAGTATTCTCTATCATCTGCCTTTTGTAAACCACCTGCATCAATGAGTAAATCTCTTTGGGATGAATCTTTACTGAACTAGGCTATCACCAATGCCTGCAAATCCTACATCTGTTATGTGTGTCATCCATTTGTCTTCTTGTTCTTTACAGTTCACATTTATTTATGATTAATGTATTTCTATTAGTACTAGTAAAAAATATACCCTTTCTTAATGGTTCACTAGGGGAGATTATAAACCATAGAACCTAAAATTGTTGTCATAGTCATATTTCTGTCCAATACAAATCCCCAATGGTCCACACACCCTGTGATGATTTTCCTTGGTGACTCTAACCTATTGAGATTTTGCCTTTTCTCCAAGTGCCTTTTGCATTTGTGGCTCCCAGCATAAACTTAATCACATATATTTAAATTCTATAGTTGTTCTTGTGCAAATTATTTCCCCAGCAGTGCTTAATCTCTTTGTCAGTAGGGCCTATATTATTCTTCCTCTGTATCCCATGAAGTGTCTAGAATACTACTCAGTAGGTACTCAAAAATGTTGATAGATTTGATTTAGTAATGTCATAAAAGGGAAATTATAAAGAATATTTAATCTTTTTGACTGTTAGCTTTCTAGACTTGAGTTACTTGTGCATGGATCAGTAAACTTTAAGCTCCTAGAAGTCAGAGAATGTACCCTGCTGGCACACGCATACCCCTCAGCATCCATCTTAGTGATCTCCAAGCTAGAATGCAAGCTTGGTGAAGCCAGAGACGTTGACTCTTTTGTTCACGTCTACAACCTGGCACACAGTAGAAGTCCCAGATAAACACTTGTTGATTGAAAGAAATGAGTTCTCTCAGATAATTTTTGGAATGTTTCTCCTGTCAATGTTCCTTTTTTTCTGAGAATCCCTCCTCCCTAACCAAAGGTGAGCCCTATAGGCAGAGATGTCTCTTCCATTTTTGCCATAACTGGTTGGACCGTCAGGACACACCAGACCTGAACTAGCCAGTCAGATCCTCCCTTATTCTTGCTGAAATTTTAGTTGAGGGTACTGGGGTACATTACAGGGGCTAAAGCTGGTGGCTGAGGTGAATTGCAGGGTTGGGACAGCCAAATGCTGTCATGCCTACAGACGGCTTATCTCTCAAGCATGGTGGCACCAAGGAGCAGAGAGAGCTGGTCGGTGGAGAGAGACAAATGGAGCAAATGCCAAGAGGAGGAGAGTCAAGAGGCAAGGTTGGGGAAGCTTTGCCCCATGGCCCTTTTCTGGCCCTCCCTCTAATCCCTTGAGAAGTTGGCTCACCTGCTACCCTTAGTTTCCATGAGTCTCTCCTGGGCGGTAATGAGTAGCCATCAGGATTTCCTATTATTATGTCACCAAAAATATTTTACTAATTCAAAATATTCAATAAAAACTGTGTAATAGAGATTGAATTGAGAAGACAATGAGGGTATTTTAACTAATAGTTGGGGGACTTGAACCCCAGTTTAGCCCTACTATAGGTTGCGACTGAATAAGTAACATCTTAGTTTCTTCACTGGTGAGTTAAGGATGCTGAATCAGATGGTATCCATTGATGCTTCCATCCTCTACTTTTGTGATCCTGCCATGACATTAGTCACTTTGATTAAAACTATAACATTCAAGTAGCCAAGTATTTCCAAATACCCAGGTATTTTATCACATGTGAAGGATATAATCTAGATATTTATAATATTCTTTAGTTTCCACCTAGATGGTTTAAGTTAAATTGGTGCAATCTCCTTTCAAATTCATTTTTTTAGCTTTTCACATTCATGCAGCACCATACTTTATTCTGGAATTTTTCCAAATAACCTTCATGAAATCAAAATTAAGTTCAAATAGGCTTTTCTAATCCATGTGCAGAGCACACCTGTCTTTTTTATATCTGCAGAAGTTTCCCTCTCATTAAAAATTTAATATCACATTTTTATGTTTTTTTGTTCTGAATATATTAAAGTAGCTTTCCCAACAAGATTTGTAAGATTTTTCTGGGCATATGTAAATGTAGAAAACCTAGTACAAGGCTTTAATAGCAATCAATACAGACACAAGGGACAGAAACTGAAAAGAGAGCACATTGCAAAGAACCAAATATACTTTTATCATCACATCCAACTCCAAATCTTTTAACAAACCATTTCATACTTACTTCTAAAATGTTGGACTATAATTTTTCACATCTAACTATAGCTGTTAAAGATTGGGGAAAACCCCCACATTTTGAACTCCTAACTCATTCTATTCTTTTCTTTCTCTTGTTAAGCAGTTGCAGAATATGTCCCCTGACCCAAGTCAAATAGTATGCATAAAACTATATTTATGTGACACAACAACATTGTGCCTAAAAATGTTTTAAACATTTTCTTAAAGTTTAGTTCAAAATACAAACTTCGTTCATGCAGTTATTTATCATATGTTCCTCCAGGAAAACTCATGTTAAAAAGACAGCAGAATTGTCTTCCTGACCCTGAGCTCATACATGGAGCCACAACATTAGCACAGTGACCTAATCCACAGCATGTTACCATCCATCTCTGTGCTCAGACACGCACAGGCAGTTAAGAAGACTATACAGAGATGTAAGCCAATTTCTACGTGGTGAGAGCCAACCAGTCTGAGCACCCAGACTCATTTTAGAGGAGCAGAATGGTTACGTGGGTGGTTGACGGGAAGGGTGTGGGAAGAGCTGGCTTTACCACCATGGATGAGGAGGAAAACCACTTTAAAATGAGATGTTAAAATAAAGATTAAAGAAATCAACAAACACTTGCAAAGAACAGGAAACTACTTTAGCTTGGCTGGGTTAGCATTGCATGAAGTGGTGAGTAAGAAATAAATCTAGAAATTTAGATTGGAACAAGATTAAAGACGGCACTGATTATCAAGCTAAGGAAACCAAAACTCAAACTATACATAAGATACTACTGATGGTTTTCAAGGAGAGAACTGACTTAGAGCAATGGAAAGTGTAGTGACTATATTTATTAACTTCCGTTGATGTGTTATGTCATCTACATTGGGCATAGGACTGCATGAAAATAAAGATTAATAAGGCATAGTACCTGGCTTCAAGAGGAAAATATACACATACATACAAAATATAGCTATCTTATAAGACAGAAAATGTTAACATCTTTAAGAAAGGATCAAAATGCTTTGGGAGGGAGCTGGCCCCGTGGCCGGGTGGTTAAGTTCATGCGCTCTCCTTCAGCAGCCCAAAGTTTTACCAGTTCAGATCCTGGGTGAGGACCTAGTACCACTCATCAAGCCATGCTGAGGCGGCATCCCACATAGCAGAACCAGAAGGACCTACAACTAGAATATACAACTATGTACTGGGTGGGGGGCTTTGGGGAGAAGAGGAAAAAAAAAAGAAGAAGATTGGCAACAAATGTTAACGCAGATGCCAATCTTTAAAAAAAAAAATGCTTTGGGAATGATATCAGCCCCATAGATTTCACACCTCTGTATCCTCTTTCCCCTAATAACTGAGTCTATTTAGTTCACTATCAATTCAGTCTTTCTAATTCAGAAACAAGATTTTAGATAAAATTTATTAAGTCAACAGCAACCCAATACTCTCAGACTTAACAAAAACCACCTTTACTGCCCTGGCCTAAAAGCCAACATCCATTGTGCGACTCTAGATGCGAGGTATATTCCTAATCATTTTACAAGCCATATTCCTTCAATCTTCCCCAAAACAGTACATGGTAATTTCTATTCTTATCACTTTCTGAGGATGAATAATATTAAAGAATTTGCCCAAGGCTACAGAATTTTTGCTTTTCGTTCTTAGCCAACGCATATACTGCATACTACATAATTTTAAAACATGACCAGTGACCTAGAATCCCTCACATCGTATGTAGTTTCTGCCTTTTCCCTGAGATCTCACCTCAAATTTTCTTACACAGGGTCTGTCTTGTCTTTCCTGCTTTAGTCTCCATAGTAAGCTAAATTACTGCTTACCCATCGCCAGCACCCCACCCCTGGCACCACTCCCCAAGGGACCACTACAGTGTAGAACTCAATCATGGCCATGTGACAAGTTTTGGACAATGATATCTGAGTGCAAGTAGCCAGCATTCTTTCTGAGGAGGATCTAGAAGAGCCAGAAACAGTTCTTTATCACCTCTTTTCTACACAAGATGGTCAATGTCTCTGATAAAGACAGTTTCCAAAGCCTGCCTCCCAGAATAAGAATGTGTAGAGCAAAAACGAAGCTGACTTGCAATAGTTCTCCCTCCAAGGGGTAGGCTCAGATCATCTATCTCCAGTTCTAGTTGCCATACTTGCTCTTTCTCAGCCTTCTGAGGCTTAGACTCTCCTCACAGCACCGGAGTTCACATTGACTATTGCTGTAGGTTACATTCTACAGCAAAAAGACCCCAAGACACTAAGACTTATGTCTGAGAGGTTTGTTGAGAAGTAATCTATCCAAGAGCATCTGTGACTGGTAAAGGAAGCAGGATTGAGCAGATGGAGAAGTTAAGTTGTGATGCATCTGTAGTGAAATCTTCAGGTAAGCTACACGAACATCTGGATCTGAAAGGTCCTTCAGAATTTTCCCAGATGAAGCAAGAGGGTTAGGTATTTGCATATCCCCTCCTTTGACTTTCCATTGGACATAGGCTGCCCCCTTGAGTAAAATAGCTTCTTTGGCCAAGGTCAATTCCTGGACAGGAACTTAACTATGAAGAGTTGAGAGCTAACACTCCTTGCAGTTGGGACAATGATTGCACCATTCTAAAGGGGTCTCTGGATAGCATACCACAGTAATCACTCTAACCACCCATAGCAAGTTCCATCCAGCTGAAAACAGCTTCACCAGGTTTCTTGCTGGTGTCCTTTCTTAGGAAAAGTTACATGAGAAGATAGTCAGCTATAGCCACTGCCACTGCAGCTTAAGGCCACAACAGCTACTCATCATGTCTCCTGTACACCCAGGTTATATTTTCCACATCCTTCTCTAGGGCCTCGACTGATGTTGGGAACTTATCTACTGTCGTGAACCAGACCTTCATCTCCAAGTTCTCTGCGTCCCTGTCCAACTTGTCTTTCTCAGGGTGTGACTGATATCCTGTCCATTTACAATAACAATTGAACAGAGGAGAACTAAAAGACACCCCAGTGGATTACCTGGGTGCTAAACATTTTCTTTCCTGTCCCCACTGCATAATAGAAGCTTTTCCTTAATTACCTCTCCTGGGAAGGGGCCTCTTTTCCTTGTCTGCTAATCTCTTGGGACAAGGAGCCAAAAGTAGCCAGGTAGCAACTGTGGTAAGACTGCCATTGCATCCCCAAGTGAAAGCATTCTCCCTCTTAGAACCACATCTGCAGAAGCTAAGAGTTTCATGAATAAGAAGCACAAATTCCCAAGTGTACCACTGGGGGTATTAGTCCTCGGGCTTGTATTAGTCTGATGAGCTACCATAACAAAGTACAATAGACTAGGTGGCTCAAACAACAGAAATTTATATTCTCATAGTTCTAGAGGATGGAGAGTCCAAAATGAAACTTCCAGCAAGGTTAGGTTTCTGGTGAGAATTTTTTCCTGGTTTGCAGATGACTGCCTTCTTGCTGTGTCCTCTCATGGTGAAGAGGGTGAGCTCTCTTGTGTCTCTTCTTATAAGAACACTAATCCCATCAGATTAGGACCCACACTTAACTTTATTTAACCGTATTTACTTCCATAGAGGCTCTGTCTCCAAATACAGTCTCACTGGGGGTTAGGGCTTAAACATATTAATTTTAGGGGCACACATTCAGTCCATAGCATCCTGCCCCTTGTCTCCAAAATTAATGTCCTTATCATGTGAAAAATACACTCATCCCATCCCAACAGCCCCAAAGGTTTAACTCATTCCAGCATCAACTCTAAAGTCTAAAGTCCAAAGTCTCATCAAAATATTATCTAAATCAGATATGGGTGAGACTCAATGTGCAATTCATCTTGAGGCAATTCCTCTCCTACTGTGAACCTGTGAAAACAGAGCAGTTATGTGCTTCCAAAATACAATGGTGGGACAGGCATAGGATAGATATTCCCATTCCAAAATAGAGAAATAGGAAAGAAGGAAGGAGTGGCCAATCTAAGCAAGTCCAAAATCTAACGAGGCAAAAATCCATTAAAAGAGCAAGGATAATCCTCTTTGGCCTGATGCCCCACCTTCTGGACCCACTGGGATGGGAGTCCTGCCTTCAGGACTCACTGTGATGGCAGTCTGGCCTCCAAGGCTCTTCAAGGCAGGGGTCAGACCCACAGAGCTCTGCCAGCTTGGGGCCCCACCACCAAGGCTGTGCTGGGAGACCCCATCCCCACAGATCTGGTTGGCAATGATTTGATCTGTTGAAACTGCAGCATTCTTGGTTTATCTCCCACCTGTAGTGTACCGGTGTCTTACCAAGGGCTCCAACACACTTGCCACTTCTTGTTCATCTGTTCCAACTAAAATGAGGTCGTCAACATAGTGGATTCATGTGACATTTGGCAGAATAATCTTAATCATTTCAGACTGACATTAAAGCAGAGAGTAAAACAGTTAGCATAGCCCTGGGGTAGGAGGATAAATGGATAATCTTACTAATCCCATGGGAATGTGAACTGCTTCTGACCCTCCTTCAGGGGGAATGAAAAACAAGCATTCACCATATCAATGGTTGCACACCAGGAATCTGGCGCTCTGCTAATAAGTTCTGTAATATTACCATATTTGCCACTGCAGCACTATTGCTAGGTTGAATTACATTAGTCCAATGTCATCCTCCAGAATCCATCTGGCTTTTTAAAGCCAGATTGGTAAATTAAATGAGGGAATGATGGAGACCATCATCCCAGCAGCTTTTACATCTCTAAGCATGACAATATGCTTTGATATTCCTCCAAGACTGCAATATCCCTTGTGTTTTATTATCTTACCCAAGAGAGTGTCAGTTTCGGTTTCACCTGATGTTTCCCGATTTGATCAGCTTTTACCAGAAATTCTTCATTCCATTTAGATACACAGGAAAAGGGAAATGACCACTGAATAGGTCTGTGAAGCCAGTGGATCCTCTGTGAAACATAACTGAGTTCAATTTATTACCTGGCTTCGTTATACTCCCACCCTAAAGGGCGTTCATGATGAATCTTGGGATTCCCAAGCAACAGTTTTAAGACGGGCCTTTCTCTAATAATTCTCAACATATTTTGATATTCCCCCATTTCCCTGTATAAGGTTATGGGTTGTAACCTATAAGTAAAAGCTTGTAGGTCCCTTTCGGGAAGGACTAGGGGAATCATTATTACTTTTTCCTTGTTTTGACCCCGATTTTCTTTCAGTATGTAGGTTCCATGTCTGAGAACTATTTCAGGTCCAGAAACTGTGTATGGGATCATGACTTTTCATTGGGGTGCCTGTCCTCTGCCTCCTGATCATGTAGCCTTTATTTCTTTTGGCTATAGATTGAAGAATATCCTTGTCGGCTGCCCATATATTTTTGTTCCTGAGAACAAAATGTGTTCGTTAAGCACGTTCAGAACTCTTTCGGGTCAAGCCCCCTAGATGCCATTTTTTTCTAGCTATTCACTATGATTACTGTGTCCTCCTTACAACTGGTGGATAAGCACTTCAATGTGGCTTCTATTATTTCAGGATCCTATCATCCCAAATGTTGTCAGAGAGCCCAGCATTTTGTTTAATTCTATTTGACAGCCCTTCCTTATCCAATTTTATGCTCCATCCCTCGATCCAGAACTCTCAGTATCTGGGCCCATATCCATTCTCCCTGCTCCTTCTGGAGCATATTGGCTAGGCCCTGTGGTAATTCAACATATAGTCCATTTCATCTGTTTGTAGGTACAGTACTTTTCCAGTCAGGTCAGGAAGGATGGTGGAATTAGATCCCAAGGGAGATGAATGTGGTCTTACAAGGCAGAAGCCTCAGCAATGTCTTAAAGGAAAGGAGGAGTGCTAGCCTCTCCTAGCGATAAGCAGGCTATTTCTGCAGAATTGAAGGCTTAGGGGAATCCAGAGACCCAAGGCTTTGAGGGTATCAGTCCAGATGTTCCTGCTCCAAGTATAAGGGTCTTTTTACTCCTTCACAATCAGGGTCTTGACCTTGGCATACCAGATCTACAAATGTTGAAGAATCAACCAACTCAGGAGCTCTGCCATTCTCATAAATAAGACCTGAGCCACAGCCACATGTTTTTCTGCCCTCTGACTGCAGGAGTTGAGTTTCTGTATGTGCTGCAACAGTGGCTCTCTGTCCTTCATGCTTTGTCTTATATAGGAGTCATTCATCTTCAGCCTTGGTTGTCTTTCTTGATCATTAATGATCCCTAGCAATAGCCACCTTATTTCAAATAGTCACTACTTCCTCCAAACCCATCAAATACCTGATATAGAGTACACACCAACCCATTCCCTTCCACTAGTATTCCATCTGAGTTCACCAGTGGAAGGTGAACATTTGCAACACAATCACATGCCGTTACTGATCAGTGCTCAAGCTCAAGTAAATTCCACTGCCAGCCAGTCACCAGTTAATACAGCTCAAAAAACTCCCCTTTATTTTAATTTTTTATTTATTTATTTATTTTTTCTGAGAAAGATTCACCCTGAGCTAACATCTGTTGCCAATCTTCCTCTATTTTGCATGTGGGTTGCCACCACAGCATGGCCACAAACAAGAGGTATAAGTTGGTGCCCAGAAACCGAAACCTGGCCTCCTAAGCAGAGCACATGAAACTTAACCACTAGGCCATAGGGCCAGCCCTGAAAACCCCATTTTAGAGTCAGCTTCCTATGTCAACAGTGTGCACCAACTGTCTTAAATAAGATTTCCAGGATACAGATTCTGAGTCTCTAAAGTTTACACGCAAGTGGTTTATAAAGGAGACGGGGTTGGGGAGCAAAACTGGGCAAATAGAAATTGAAGTGGGATGAAGTTTCAGCAGAGGTCTCAACTGGATAATATGGGTAACTGGAGCTGGGAAGGCCCTTGTCTTATTTCATTAAGGAGAAGAAGCCACGCCTTTTCACGCCTACATCAAGTCATTGGATACAGGTTGCCCACGGGAAGCAAGAATAAACTTGGGCAAAGCAGCTTCCTTCAGCTAAGGGCAGATTCTGAAGAGGAACTGAGCTGTGAGCAGTCAGAAGACAGCACTACCAGCAGCTGTGAGAATGAATGCCCAGTTCCTGAAGGAAACCACACACCAGGGTAAAGTCCTCAGCTAATTTCCAGGAACTTTCCTTTCAATTTGATATTGATTAGTTATTTTGCTAACGTTAAGCTCATTCTACCCACTTAAAGTCTCTTATCACTCTTAACCCATATCACTCCTTTGCCACAAAGCTATCCTGACACAATGAAATATATTTGTTTTTGATCCCCTTCTGCCCTCCCTTGACAAAACTGGACAAATAGGATGTGAGGAAAATGCCAAATGTAGTCCCTATTTAGCTCCAGTAAAGGATATTAGCTGACTACAGACATAAGGAGCTTCTATTTCTTGCAGTTTTGTGTTTTAAGGACAGTCTCATGAGCCTTCAAGTTCAAGTTCATGATTTCTGGAAGACAAGGAAAACTATTTTGGAGGAAAGTCCTTACTTCTCAAAATCATAAAGACATTAGTGACTGTTCATTTAGAAGGCTAGATCACAGTAAAATTTCCCTATTTGAGTCAATAAATATTTACTTATTGACCACGATGCACAGGATACTATGGGGAGACAGACACCACATGACAGGGCACTAGGTCTTTGCTTTAACAAACCTCATTACATAGAAACAAATCTCATTATATAGAAGGAAACATCAATTTATTCAATCAACCTTTGTTGACTAATGCCCAAATGCCAGTTACTGTCTGGACAATTTAAGTGATACATAAATAAACAACACATGATCCCTGAATCTAAGTTTGCAATTAATTGGGATACCCAGGAAAGTGTAAGACTAACTAAACAAATAGTTATAGACAGGGAAGTTGATAGGATAGAAAATGTACAAGTAAAATATTGGGCAGAGGTAACGGGATCAAATTTGTTTGAACTTTGAAATCTTTTGTGACACACTTCGTAGCTCTTCTCTGCACCCATCAGAGAAATTCCTAGACAATAGTTATAGAAGCTCACAGAGGGCTGTGCATGTGAGAGCCAATGGAGCTGATCACACAGGCATACAAGTGAGCAGCTCATGAAGGCTGTAATCAATATCAGAAATTGAAGTAAATATGCCTAGAAAAGAACCCAACAGGGGGTAATGGAAAAATAATGCTTCCTCCTAAGCGAAAAGAAACTGTTGTCTTCAATATTCCTGGCTGCATTTGTTTGTTTTGTCTCTGGTGATAAATGCGTGGCAGTTTTCAAATGGGTAAAGGCACCCAAGCATCTGAAATATAGGTCACTGACAATAGGTGAAGCAGAAAATCAATACCCTACATCCGAGGAAGTATTGATTAGTTTAACAAAAAGGGGAAAATATAGTGCAGCCAAAAGTTGAATAGAAAGTGAAATTTATGTGATACCCCAAAGAAAGCAGTGTATGAACTCTGAAACCAGAAAGAAAAACTATTACTGGAGAAATCTTAGACAAGACAAAGTCAGAAATTCACATCCAGGGACTGAGGAGTGAATGAAGTTGTATTTCATTTGCTTATTGCCTAATTGTTACATTCTACCTTCACAAATATTTGTTAGTGAAGCAGAGTGCAGATGATACGCATTACAAATAGAGAAGTGTGAATTATTAAGGATAAAATAGACGTATCTGTGAAAAAACATAAATATTCATGACATCCCTAAAATGTTGCTTTCATGGCTAGACAACCCTTAAAATGGCCAATATAGATGTGTTCTAATTATCAGTTAATCTTAATAGTATTAATCTTGCCTCAAAAGTCAGTCAGCATTTCTTAACGGTTTTTTTTCCTGAGATTTTACTGAGTTTTCTATTATTTAATTGATTCCATCTTGTCTGGTCTAAATAATCAAGACCTCCTCAAATATTGGACATTTTTTAGTTCTTGGGATAAATGATGGATTCATCAGTATCCACCATGTTTGTAATTTAAAAACAATATATAGGGGCCGGCCCTGTGGCCAAGTGGTTAAGTTCGTGCACTCCGCGTTGGTGGCCCAGGGTTTCACCGGTTCGAATCCTGGGCACCGACATGGCACCGCTCATCAGGCCATGCTGAGGCGGCATCCCACATGCCACAACTAGAAGGGCCCACAACTAAAATATACAACTATGTACCAGGGGGCTTTGGGGAGAAAAAGAAAAAAATAAAATCTTTAAAAAAACAAAACAAAACAATATATAGATTACATATATTTCCTTTTCTGAATAAAAAATATTGGAAAATATAATAAAAATAAATGATTTTAAAAGCAATAAACATAAAATGAAATGAGTCTGCTTCTGTTACTTTTGATCTTCTAACCATTACCCATATTCAAAGTTTCCTAGCCATATTTTTCACTCCTAATTTCTTGAAATATCCAGAACTTCCATTTCAGTCCCAAGCTTGAGAGCAAATGTCCGAGCAGCCAGCTCAGCTGGAAAAAATATAACAAAGTTCAAATTGTATGTCTCATTGAGAGTACCTCCATTCCTGAGAAATTTTTAAAGCTATGTATGAGTGTTTACTCAAGTTTAAATGCCAGGGAAGAAAAGCAGCTAGCACTGAAATCACGTGGCTCATGTCTGACATTTCTGTAGTAAAGGATGATTATCCCTGACTTCAGATTATGTATCTTCATGATAACTTTCATAAAGTGACTGTTTAAAAAATTCTCCAAATTAGCAAGTCTTCTCAAACTAATCCCAAATGCCTTCGTTTGAATGTTCCGATTATATTCAGCCAATTTCAAACTGGGACTTCAATTCTAGTGTGAATGTAACATAAGTTTTATAATAATTATGACTTGAAATTTTAACTATAATGCAAGAAATGAGTTAAAAATACAAATGAAATATAGGTCTCATTAATTTTCCATTGAATATTTTGTTTATCCTTCCCTCTACCCACTCAGTTTAGCTGAATTCTGAAGAATACATTCACTCCAATATAACTTTATGGGGGGTTTAATTTTATGTCCACAGCTTTGCTATAAATGCACCTTTTAGAAACCTAAATGTTATGAAGTTGCTTTTCACTGTTCTTTTCCATCAAAAAGAATTAACTCCACTTTAAAGTTGATCTAGACTCTCTAGGAGAGAGTCTGCTCCATCGAGTCAGTCCTTTATCCCCACCGCTTGGGGAGGGCCTAGCAGGCACTCAACAAGTGTTTGCTGAATGAACAAATGTATAAACTTGGTTATTACTATGAAAGAGTGATCAAAAGTCCTTGGTGCCTAGAATGAAAGAACAAAATGCACAGATGTGTTACATTTACAGCAAAATTACAAAGTTTAATATTCTTAAGCCCTGACTATTTTGATAAGAGAAAGTTAGTGTTGTTTTACAACGATCTCTGGTTGAAGGGTGGGAGTACAGAGAGTGGGGAATAGATCATTTTCCAGAAAGCAGTGAAATCACTATTCCTTCTCATGATGAGATTTCTTCCACAAGTTTCCAATAATACAGACGATAGTTGCCTAGAAATACAGGTCTTCCTTTTGAATCATGAGTTTTTCCCTCACAGAGCATGCAGTCATGGTAGCTGCAATGATGGGCTATTGGTAGGAAGGGCTGGGCTAGGGAATGGTTGAGCTCAGTATCCCTCTATAACTTCTGCTCCCTCTTCTGAATTCTCAGCTGTAGCTACAGTTTCTACAACCTCCAATAACATAGCAGCTCTTTCTCAGAACCATTGTCTATACAACACCTCTGCTCATTGTTAACCAAATGTCAGCCAAGAATTTGTTAGGTTCCCATTGGCCAACACCTCTGTGAAATCTTCAGCCTACTAACCTTAGCTCCTGATCATTCATTGACTTAATAGCTAATGGAAATTTGAAAGTAGTCTTCACTGAACAATTTCTTCATTATCCCAAACCCATGCTGTCTGAAAATGTAGTGCCATGTGAAGGAGATAAAGACAAAATTTACAAGTTAAGAATTTCCAATGTAGCAGAAATAAAAAGAAAAAAAAGAAACTGAATTAAGGTGAAACACGATCATGACTATCCATATCTATGGTTATCTGAAAGAGTTGGAGATTATAAATATATATATACATATCTTAATGAAAAACAGAAAACTATATAATCACCGTACAGAATATGATAAACATTATTGCGTTAACAGACTAAAGCTGGAAAGTCAATTACTCTTTTTCCCAGCCTATCTTGCAGCTAAAGATGGCCATGTAACCCAGTTTTACTCATAAAATTTAACTTGAGTTAATGATTTTGATAGGAATGGAAAGAAGAAGCTGGCAAGTCACTTACTCCTGACCCTTACATCCTGCCTTGACTATGGAGATGGCAGAGCTGCTGAAATCTTGGCTATGGCATCAGCGAGCCATTGTATCAAAGCCAACGATTTCCTTCTGGTGGTAGGAAATGTTCCATTTTCATAAGCCACTGTTATAAGGTTTTCTTTTTGCTTAATTGCAAATGCACATTGTTTAAGTGAATCTATGAATCATAAAGTTAAATTTTTCTTGTTTTTACCAGTATAAAAAGATAAATACATGATAATGATAAATAGATAAATAGGTAGAGAGAGAGAGACAGTCAGATAGAAAATAGGTGCATAATCCATAAATGCAATAAAAGGAGTGTCTCTGAATTCAGACTGCCTGGGTTGAATTCCCTGCTGCATTATTTATTATTTATGCAAACTTGAATAAATTAGTTCATCTCTCTATGCTTGAGTTTCCTAGATTTTAAAATGCATTTCATGACAGTAATTATTCAAGTTATTTTGAAGACTACTTTGTAAGCACTAAACTAAAGCCAACAGTTACCCATTTATTCTTAATTTTTTTCTCTTATGACATTGTTAAATTAAACAAGGCGGGCATTAGACTGAGGTGGTTTTAATCCTTAGCAGCCTACCAAACCAATCCTAAGCCTATACATGACTCGCGGTTAAGAAATCAAAACCTAAAGCCTGCCAATCAAAATATGCCTGCTCAGGCTCAGTTCTTTATAACCTAGCTCCAAGCTTCCCTTCGCTTCATAGTAGGAAAGTTAACCCTGCAACAGTCAATTTGCCTTTGCCCAGTAACTTCCATATTCTTTTGTTTTTCTCGTCTATAAAATGCTTTCACCTTATACAGCTCTTCGGAACTCCTTTCTGCGTTCTCGATTGGATGCTGCCAGATTCATGAATCATTAAATAAAAGCCAACTAGATACAAAAACTATGTATGTGAAATTTTCCAACATAAAGTGAAAGAGAATAGAATTGAACATTTGTGAATATAATGCACATTTGAATTTGAATGTTAGGAATCAATCAATGAGGTACCATAGAAATAGATGAAGGGCCAGCCCAGTGGCGCAGTGGTTAAGTGCGCACGTTTGCCCCGGGGTTCGCCAGTTCGGATCCTGGGTGCAGACATGGCACCGCTTGGCAAGCCATGCTGTGGCAGGCATCCCACACATAATGTAGAGAAAGATGGGAGTGGATGTTAGCTCAGGGCCTGTCTTCCTCAGCAAAAAGAGGAGGATTGGCAGCAGATGTTAGCTCAGGGCTGATCTTCCTCAAAAAAATAAAAAGAAAAAAAAGAAATAGATGAAAAGTTCTCTAAAGTTTTACCCTTGTCACAGCTTCATATTTCCTCCTTTTCTTTCTGTTTCTACAACTATTCTGACAACACTTAACCAACTGCCCCTCTTTACCCAGGTTTCATTCTTTCTCTTTCCTCAGGACCCTGGAAAATGAGCTTGGGCTTGCCAAGGAATATTTTTCCAGGACATACAGTGTTCTCCCTGAAATCACTGAGTAGCGTTTTTTCCCTTTACATCTCATTACTCCTAGAATAGAGTCACCTTTTTGCTTAAGCTCTCTATTAGGGGCATTAGAGAACCAATGAAGAACACTACTCTTTTCTCTCTCTGAGAGCTGAAGCATCTCAAAATTATTCAAAAGGAAAAGGTAGTTGAGAGATCAAAATATCTCCTTTAACATTTGATAAAACCAACATCGAAAGGACCCAGAAATAGACACAGTTACCCAAACATCTCTGGGCCTCCCGGATCTGCTGCTGTAGATTTAAAATAAAGCAGAATAGAGTTGGACATGCTCTCTGAGGGCAGGACCTGACCTCTCAATGTCCAGTTTCTTCTTCCACACTCATCATCAGATTAAGACACTTCTCATTCCCCAGGGAGCCGCGGCTTGGGAAGTGGACAGGAGCCTAGAGAGCCATGCTGGCAGCCCTCCCTGAAGATGTGCAATGTGCAAGAACCATTGAGAGGGGTGAAGGCTTCATTCCCAACGCTCGTTCAAGTCTGATTTGTCTTACTTGATATTCAGGGTCCTGTATATCACTTAAATGAATGACATATTTCTAATTCTTTCTTATTCTTGGTGGTGAGGATAATCAATGTAAAATAATAAATTAAAATTATTCTTCATAATTATTTAATATCTCTCATATTTACAACTTTGCCTCAGCAAGTTTGTCAGCCCAATTTCTCAGAAATATTTTATAAAAGAACTAATATCCCTGGGACTAGACTATTTAAAACAACTATAAGTAGGTTTCATGAACAGAGATATACAGTTGTTTTATTATAGCATGCATACCAGCAAATTGAATGAATGAATATATGTTGATCCTCTGTAGCCTGTAGAGCATAGTGCTAGGTGTAGTAGGAATAGAAAAATGACCGGTGAGGATGGTCATAAATACTTGGGATGTTTGATTTTATAAAAATCAGCAACTATAAATTTAATTGAAGATATAAAGCACAAACAGAAAAATGTAAGCAGCAATGCCAGAAATGTACAGCTTGTCAACAATGTTTTATAGAAATTGTTGCTACATGAAATCATATTAATTTCCAAAATAGAGTCTATAACAGTAGCTGTGCATACAATGGAGGAGGTGAGGCCTCTGGGAAGTTAATGCTATCTAGAAGAGGGAGCCATGGTGATGAAGGAAGAGATACAGGAAAAAAAAAAAAAGAAATAAGGATGGAATAAAAAAGAACAAAGGAAGAGTCAAGGTGCTCACATTTTTAAAAAGAAATCCTAGATTTGGGGACAAAGTAGTCAATAGACCATTTTGACAGACACTAAAAATTAAAGGCTGAAGAAATAAAGCTGTCAAAGTGCACATGGTTCAAAAGATATCTTAAAGATCTGGACTTAGAGACAGCGAGGGTTTAGGGAAGATTTTCTTTTCTCCATTGCATAGTGATAAGGTCAAAGTTACTTTCAAAAATTTAATCTGGTACTTAGGGAGATAAGTAAACAACTTCATGAGACATTAACTCTCTTGAGAAGTCTTCCCTATGCAATGTTCTCTCCTCCCTACTCCCCATGTGAGTGAGCTGTCTCTGAGTTCTGACTGCATCCTGCATATTTTTGGTATGTGTTACTTTATCACGTTGAATTTCAATTGCTGGTATAACAAAGTGATTGTGAATAATTCTAAATAGACAAGATCCTTTGAAATGTACTGACATCTGGCAGTTTTTCTGTTGTGATTGATCTTGCATCAAATTTGTAGATAACTATAGCTGTCAACTACCTTGAGACAGGAAAACCAGTGGCCTCGGGAATGGAGAAAGGCTACTGTTGAGTTGGGCAGCAGAATAAAAAGCATGGCGAGGAGAGACATCATCCATCATCTGTACTTTAATAAATTTGCTACTAAACTTCAAATCACATCCTAGGAAGATATATCAGATAAACGGTGCCCAAATTGAATTTAACAACTGAGAAAAAGCAAAGCAGCCCGTGACATCTAAAAACTGGCCTGGCACCGTCAGTCAGGTCCTGCGGTTGCTGCACGCTGGTCTGGGACCCACAGCTAGGTGTCGGTGTTCTCCTCTTGAACATAAACTACTTTAAAGACCGTCAAATCAGACAAGGCTACTTCATAATCATGATGGATCAAGAAAAAAGCATGGCCCCTCCATAATCGTGTCTGAACACAGACAAAACATGAACGCTGTGCAGACCACAAACATGACCAAGCATCTCCCTTTGCTGGTTATTGTTCCTTTATTAACTACAGTTTAAGTCTCAGGCTAGTCTTCCTATCTTCTGGATAAAGTTTAAGACACCCAATCACCATAGTACCCTCATTTCATGACAGCATCCAATGCATAGCAAAGCCCTACTTCCAAAAACCTCCTCAACTCACCTAACACAAGCCCAACTCCTTCTAATACCTTCTTACTGAGACGCCCCACAGTTCCCTATAGTGTGCATTCTCCCTCGCTTCAATTTGTAATAAACCAACTTGTTCAATTGCAGGTGTGTTCTTGGTGATCTTTCAGCTGGAGGGCATTGACACAACCGTTATCCATCCAACTCACTGCTGTTCTTTTCTTAGTGTGCCAGGTGACATGCTGCTACTTTGAATGTGCTAAAAATAGAAAATGTATAATCTTTTCACACTGAAACCTGAACACAAAGGTCCCCCTCAAACACACAAATCAGTGTCTGCTGTATAAGCAAGAGGTAAAATGAAAATATAAAACTAAATAACATTAGGGAGAGAAATGCCCACTTTTATCTGAGTTATTTCAAATACAGATCTAATGAGAAGCGCATCCAGAGCCATCCATCATGATCCCCTCCTTCTATGTTTTTACTTTCAGTGTGCCTGGTGGACTTTTTAAAATCATTTACAGTTTTAGCTTCTGAAAAATGATTCCCCACTAGGGAAACTTTATTGTCATGTTTGTGATATATATTTTTGTTATTCTTTGAGAACAGAAGAAAATTATTGTATATTCTTTAATATAGAATGATTTATTTCTTCATTTTGCTAACCAAAATATATTTGGATTGAAAAAATTATTCTGCATATTGCTATCCCAGCCTCTAATAATTTAAGTCATCTTTATGCTGAACCAATTGATCAATTTGCATATATATCCTTTCACAAGTTTTTTTTGCTTCTGAATTTATCAAGGTAATGTCCAACTTGATTCATCACACATATTTTATAAATTGTTGCTCCTTTGTGCGACTCTCAAACAAGATTCAGAGAGAAGATAGTACTCTTTCGTACCTAACAGAGTTTGCTTACTTTCTTGCATTTTCGTTTATTCCTAAGTAAGCGTTGTTGGCCTGTCAACAAATCCTAACATATGTTGAAATATTATCCTAAACTAACAATCATGTGATTAAGTTTACTGACATGGATACACCATTCATCTTGCTTACATATAACGTCACATCAACAAACTTAAGTCATTCACAAGTCAATGAAGATGGTCTTCAGACTTTGCAATTGATACATTTGAAGCAGAACCACAGAATTGACACCATCCAGAATATAGCAAAATATAGTAGAATATTAGCAATTTAAATTTAAACTATGGCCCTCTATAAGGTAGCAAAAAAAGTAGTTAAAATCTCAGATTGCATTAGTTTCTTAGAGTTGCTTTTAATGTAATTGGATGGTTTCCAGTTTCAATGAGTTTGCATGGATAATGGGAACAGAGGAACTAGAAGTCTTTCCAACAAAAACTTATATGTAATGTCTTGGAAAGCAGCAGATATTTAACTATTTACTATCAGGAATACTATACATTTTAAAATCCTATAATTTTAAAAATTATTGAGGACCACAAAAAACTCTTGATGAAATATGGGATATGTAATATGTAATATTTGCTGCATTAAGTATTAAAACAATTTTTAAGTATTTTATTAATTCATTTAAAAATAACAATAATAAACTTATTACATGTTAACAAAATTAACAACAAAACTATATATCCCAAAACAAAGAAAATAGTGGGAACAGTAGTATATTTTTCCATTTTTGTAAATCTCTTTTCATTTTTGTAAATGCCTGGCAACCTATCTATTGCAATATGTGGCTTTGGTTGAAGCAAATGAAGAAATACATAGATGTCTAGTTGGCAAGAGAGAATGATGTTAATGGTATTTTCACAGAATTGTGAATATTCATTGTTTTTAACGTTACATCAATTCCCCATTTGCAGGGAATCGATGAGCAGATATTTTTTCTTTAGTGAAGAAGATTGGCCCTAAACTAACATCTGTTGCCAATCTTCCTCTTTCTTTTTCTGTCTCCCCAAAGCCGCAGTACATAGCTGTATATCCTAGTTGTAGGTCATTCTAGTTCTTCTATGTGGGATGCCACCACAGCATGGCTTGATGAGTGGTGCATAGTTACGCACCCAGGATCAGAACCAGTGAACCCCAGGCCACAGAAGCAGAGCAAGTGAACTTAACCACTTAGCCACGGGGCTCGCCCCCCCCCCATTAATATTCTTTTTTTTTTCACACCACCAAAACTCACAATGACAAGTTTCAATATGATATCTGAAATAGTATCAATTAACTTTTTGTATTCCACTACATTATAATCTATTAGTGGTTTCAAGGTAGTTTGTTTTCATACTCTGAATAGTTCTTTTACGCATTGCAAGATTTTGCTAACATTGTGCATTGCTCATTTAGAAAATATTGGTTGCCTCAGTTATGTAGATCATCCAATGCTAACACATTTCATAATGCATATCAAACATTGCATTTGTCAACATCACTGGAGATCTCATCAGAAAATTCCTTACGCTTTGGGAAACTGATGATGGTAAATACACATTTTCCAAATTCTGTTTACCCCATGAAAGCTCAAGTTTATCACTGGCCTCAAATTCTACCAGTTATTTTCCTTGAAGTGACCATCTCATCTTGTTCATTTATGAGGAAATGTCTGTCAGATACTCAGGTCTGAGGGAGGAAGAAATGGGGAGTTGTGGTTCAACAGGTATAAAGTTTCAGTTACACAAAATGAACAAGTTCTATAGATCTGATACAACATGCTGCCTACAGTTAATGATACAGCATTTTGTACTTAAAAATTTGTTAAGAAAGTAGATCTCATGTTAACCATTCTTTCAACAAGAAAATGGACAAAAAATATGTATGTAATTAACTTTTCCACCATATTGAATAATACAATGTATGTATTTTTTAAAAAGAGAGAGAAAATCATAAAGCCCACTAGAGGAAAAGCACTTAATTCCTGCTGACTATTGGCAGATTTTTTGTCAGCAACAAAGATTTCAGAAAAGCATATAATATTGTCTTCAAACTTATGAAGGAAATATTCTATTAACTTAGAATTTTACACCAAAACTATGATTTAATAGTGAGGGCATAATATATATTTTCAGATATACAATGACAAAATAATAGTAGTAGTTATCAGCCAATGCTCTTCTGGACATATAATTCCCACATAGTTACATTTTATTGATGAATAAATTGAGGCAACAAATGGGTTAAGTAACTTTCCCAAGGTAGTACAGCTATTGAGTGGCAAAGCAAGAATTTGAAACCACATATTTTCTAGATACAAAGTCCATCTATTTAACATAACAATAGAGAATCTACTAAAGGATATTTATCAACAACAAAAAAAGTCATCTTGGAAGCGAGACATTAAATGCAGGATGATCAGGCTATCATTACAGAACGTTTCCATCTAACATATCATCTTGCTGATAAAAAAATTTTTGTAGTTGAACACTATGATTTATGTCTCATTTCAAAGAAATGTACTGTGGATTTCCCACTGACCCTTTAAGGTTCTTGCTTATATCATATTTTACATGAAATTCTCTGAAAAGAGAACTCTGGAAAACGGTAAGAGCGAGCTAGTCTTTTGAAGATGTAACTGTAATAAAACCTGGGCCTCCATCTGGCCAGTCTCTGCCTAGAGACACATTCAAAGGAAACCACAGAGCTTTATTCCAGAAACCTTGAGGCATATCGTTCATCTGCAATAAGCATTTTCTCAAAAAGACCAGACCAAGCGTTTTACATAGATTTTTTTTTAAAGATTGGCACCTGAGCTATGATCTGTTGCCAATCTTTTTTTCTTGTTCTCCCCAAAGCCCCCCATTACATAGTTGTGTATTCTAGCTGTAAGTCCTTCTGGCTGTGTTATGTGGGACACGGCCTCAGCATGGCTTGATGAGCAGTGCCATGTCTGTGCCCAGGATCCGAACCAGCGAAACCCTGGGCTGCTGAAGCAGAGCCACGAACTTAACCACTTAGCCACAGGGCCAGCCCCAGGAGTTTTACACATTTTAGCAGATAAAAATATTTCCAGAAATCTTCTCCATATCTTATTTCTGTTTTATAGAAATAAGAAAGACTTAAACATATGTAAAGAAAGAAACAGACGTAAAAGACTACACAAAACAAGATAGCTAAAGAAAGAAATCCTGGTCCTGATGGTTTTCTAGTTCTCAGACCCAGCCTGTTATATGATCTAGCTTCACCCTCTACCCTTGGGTTCCACCAGATGCTCCTGTGGCCTGTTTTATGGGGAAATAGACACTGGATGATTTGATAATTCCTTTGAGAAAAATGACTCTGAGTGTTGTTAGAGGAATAAATGAAGGTCAGGGGACTTCTGTAACAGTTAGCAACATGATTGTGTGATATGAAAGATTCAGTAGAAAAAAAGAAGCTCATGGTGCTGGAAAGCAGTGATTGCCAAGCTAGTCAAGTCTTTGAGAAAGCCAGAAGGCATGAGATCTCAGTGTTTCAGGGAGGGTCTTACCTCTAGTAAGAGAAGCACTCAGGATGAAAAAGAAGGTGAGTGCGTAGGTAGGACATGCAGTTTACTTTGATTTGACCAGAGGAAGAGGAGAGCTATTTCCTGGTAGAGTCTATACTCTCAATGAAACATGACATAAGTAATTGGCTGTAAGATGGGAGCAGCAGAAGAGATGGATGAGATGTGAGGAGAAATAAAAATGGATAGAATAGTCATGATACAAAGTGAGTTAGTAACTTTACTATGAAAACATAGATGGTTTCTCTTCCATTTGAGGTTAGGGATTACAAATATATAGTAATAAAAATCAGTACACTTACAATAATTTTCTCTGGAAATTCTCAACTACAGTTTTAGGTATGAAGCAGACAAACAACAGGGTTAATCCAGTTTTGTGCAGGGATGGGGAAAAAATGGGTAAGAAATTGAAGAATGTATGCAAAAGCATAATTATAATACGGGTCTATGGAATCTGAGCTGAATAAAGAGAGAAATGAAGATAGAAGATCAGACATCTGTGCAGCAATAAATTGAAGATCTCGATGAGATAGAGCATTGTTTGCATGGAGAAGTTAGAGCAAGGGAGGAGGAATTCTACTGTAGGTGTGGTCAGAAAGTGAAGCCACAAGGACGAATCCAGGAGCTTCATCTAGGCCTCCTGACTATAAAGTCACTTTGAACTTGCTCTCACCACTTTGGGCTCCGGCCAGGAATTTGACTCCCAACTTCTAATTAGCTCTTTTTTGGTTTTAGAGTGCGTAGCAAGCCCTATATGTGTATACGCAGAATTCACTCTAATTAGTTCTAAAAGGAATAGTTTGAATAATATATACTGAGAAATCATAGAACTGATGGACGGCTGAGAGAAATATTCCAGACTGAACTTTCAGGACCATTTCTGAGAATCTGAGAATCATACCACCTCTTCCTGGTAAAGACAAAGACATGACCATGTTACAAAACCCTAAATGTCACCACTATCAGGCAGCTGCCACCACCACCCCCACACCTGGTTCAGCAAATTGGATGTACCTCATACTACCACCTGTTTCTTCATGCCACTCACTTTTCATTCAAAGCCCGCTATGTGTGCATTTAATTGATGGAAAATAAGCTTCGTGTTTGCCCTCTACAGAGCTGAAAAACTGGAAATGTACTACTTTGTGATTCCGTGAGGGGACTGACAATGCAGAAACTACCAAGATGTAAGAAGGACGTGCAAAACTATTTCAGTAGATTTAATAGGGCTCAATGGGAAAAGCCTGGGCTACTTCTTCTAATACTAAAATTTCTTATTTTCCATGTTGTAAAGACTTTGATCTATAAATAATTGTACATTCATTTATACAGTACTAAATACAGAAGCATGTTCAGTAATGAGAAATTTTTAGAAATGAACTTACAAAAGGGAAAGGAGAGATGAATATATGTTATTCTGAACGTCTATCCGCTCAGACTAGGCATATATATTATTTTTTTTAAAAGACATTACTTTGCCAGAAAACTTCCAAAACTCTTTTACCTACTGTCAGATAACTAATTATCTCATAATTTCAGTAGTTTATATTTCAGATTGAAATGTGTAGAAGTGCCATGGCATGCTTTCTGTGACAGAATCTCTAGGCTCCAGAGAGAATAATACCAAATCATGGTACTAAACTGTAAACAAAAATATTGTGTTTGGTCTAATCACCCCTTTTGCCCTCCCCCCTCCCCTCTTCCCTTATGGTAACCACCAATCCAATCTCCAACGCTATGTGTTTGTTTATTGTTGTTTTTATCTTCTACTTATGAGTGAGGTCATATGGTATTTGACTTTCTCCCTCTGACTTATTTCACTCAGCAAAATACCCTCAAGGTCTATCCATGTTGTCACAAATGGCTGAATTTCATCATTTCTTATGGCTGAGTAGTACTCCATCATGTATAAATACCACATCTTCTTTATCCATTCGTCCCTTGATGGGCACCTAGGTTGCTTCCAAGTCTTGGCTATTGTGTATAACGCTGCAATGAACATAGGGGTGCAAGTATCTTTATGCCTTTGTGTTTTCAAGTTCTTTGGATAAATACCCAGCAGTGGGATAGCTGGATCATATGGTAGATCTATCCTTAATTTTCTGAGGAAACTCCATACTGCTTTCCATAGTGGTTGCACTCCCACCAGCAGTGTACCAGGGTTCCCTTCTCTCCACATCCTCTCCAACATTTGTTGTTTCCTGTCTTGTTAATTATAGCCATCCTGACTGGAGTGAGGCGATGCCTCATTGCAGTTTTGATTTGCATTTCTCTGATAGCTAATGATGTTGAGCATCTTTTCACATGCCTGTTGGCCAACCATATATCTTCTTTGGAGAAATCTCTGTTCAGATCTTTTCTACACAGAATTCGAAATATATTATGATGTACATCCAAAAATAAATAAATTAATTTTAAAAATTAATTAATTAAAATATCCTAAAAAGAAAAAAAAATATTGTGTTTCAAATTCTAAAGCCAGGCCACCAAGTGAAAAAGAGGTTTGAAGTCTAAATTTTACAAATGTTTCTTTTTACCTCACTTACCAGGTACCTGAGATGAATGCATATTTCTAGCCTAAATTTACACCATAATTAACTCAATTCTGGATCACATTGCCACTGCATAACTGTTAATATACTACTGAAGAGAAGTTGGAGAAACACTTCTGGTAAAACATTTCTTTACACAAGATAGAGAAACCCTATAATTTTCAGTGAAATGATTATACAAAGTTCTACCCATAATTTTGTTTAATTGTACCTTTTTACTTCATTTTCTCAACCTAGATCCCTTTCTTTTTTTCCACCCTTGTCTCAAAAGGAAGACAATGGATCTATCTACAAAGCAAAATGTTCAAGGATATTTACATAGCTAACTAGTTTCAATTTGTGTCTCAGATTACAGTATCTCAAACTATTAGCAGGGAAGTTAAAACTCATTCTAGCAACTGTGTTCCACAGATCCACGTACAGAGAGGACCTCTTTTTCAAATATTGACCATAAAAGTATTAGTCATGGGCTACATATCAGTAAAATTAGTGAGAAGGCTCTACATAATGACCAGAAATAATCTACTGTGTGGCAGCAAATGCAAATATAACCTTACAGATTACCATTAACACATATAGTTGGCGTTAATAGTAGATTTAAGCATTAAAATGCCATTAGGAAACTTTTACTTGTTGTTGCTAAATAGAAGGAATCTGATGGTTAAGAATGCAAATTCTGGAGCAAGACTTCCTGAGTTCAAATCCAGCTCTGCCAATACCAGTTGTGTGAACATCATCAGGTTCTTTAACATCTCTGGTCTCTGTCTCCTCATCTTTAAAGTAAAGACAGTATAAGTACCTCCTTGATAGGATTGTTGCGATGCTTAAATAAGAAAGTACAGATGAAGGACATAAACCAGGGACTGGCACATTGTGAGTTCCCTACACAAATTAAATGTCTATACTGTAGAAACATCATTGATAGTCTAGATGAAATTAATCAATGAATCATAAATTTTTCCATTTATACCTTCTTGTCCAGGTAAAGATAAAACTATATCTTCAATGTGCACTCAGTTACAAACCTGAATATTTTAGCCATACTACTCAAAATTTTTAGAGCTTTTGCTGAAGTTTGGTCAATCATCTAGATCACGAGTCAGCATACTTTTTCTGCAGAGGGTCAACTCGTTAACATTTCTGTCTTCACAGGCTGTACAGTTTCTGTCACAATTACTGACTCTGCTGTTGTAGAGTGAGGGCGTCCGTAGACAACACTTAAACAACAGGGCATGGCTGTGAGCCACTGAAATTTTACTAACAAACACAGACAGCAAGCCAGTTTGGCCCATGGGTGTAGATATTTGATAATATGAAAACAGAGTCCTCAAATATTTTAACCCTATTTAAACTTTACTGAGGGAAATACACTCAATTGAGCTATTTGAGTATCATGATTTCACCGTCTGTGAGGATATGTATCTAAATCCTGAATTCTCTTTTAAATAAAATGAATATAAACAGTAGTCAAAATATTTGTAACAAGTAGTTTCTCGTTGCAAAGAGGAGATATGACAGTTGAGAAGACTGAAGAATTACGTCTGACTCACCAAACAAGTAAGATGAAAGTAATCAGAGCAGCTGCACTCGTATATTTATCTTTCTGCTTACCACATGAAGATCAATGCATTATTAATCTGAGAATGGCAAAACTTCTAAGATAATGTTATGATAAACATTCCTACCAGTTCTAATGTTTTCTAAAATGAAAACCAAGTGAATCTATCCAGTCAGAGTCTGAGTTAGAATCCAGGTGTGTGGAGTGGTGAGCTTACCCACAAGGTCACTGCTTCACTATGCCTTTCACACGGTATGACTGCAACTTTGCATTGTCTTTAAAAATAAAAACTCAAAGGGAAATTGATGACAGTCTAGAGAAGTGTGAATACTGACTATGCAAGCTAAAATAGATATCATCTGGATATTTTTCCAACGTTCTTTGTTTGTTTGCTTTGTTTCAGGTTAAATTATTTCAGTGACTGCTCAGATTTTCCCACTTCATTTTACAGAATGGGTCACAGTCTAAGTGTGTGAGGAAAATAAATATTTGGAAGGCTGGGTGCTGTGTTTGTTTTGGTTTTCACTTGCTGACGCACAGCACCTTCCCTCCCTGATCATCCACCATACAGAACACACCAACCTCGTGTGGTGAGTGAGAGGGGAGCTAGAACAGCATCATTCTCCCATAGGCTGGTTCTGCACAGTAGACGCAAAAGTACTGACAAAATCTATGAGGGCTCCTCAAAAGCACTCAACTACCTCATGAGTTCATCAAGAAATACCCAAGCCTGTCAATATTTGAGGAAGAGAGCATATTCCCTAAGCCTTTTCTTTCCAGATCAGAAAGGCTGATTATTATGCAAAGTGAGGACAGATAGTCATGGGTCTGGATGGACAGGTCCACTGGCGTCACCCAGTGAAGACTGACATCAGTATCCATTAGTACTCCTCTTCTCCCAAGGTGAACACATTTTCGCTCATCTTTCTCTGAGCTCATCCTGAATTCCAACCCCTAACACAAATCTGTGCATTAAGGACTTGTGCCTACCTGCCTACCTGTGGTCTCCACATTCCGTTGACCATCCTCTGGACCAATACCTTCTGAATTGTTGAAAGCCTACTTTTGGACGGTTGGATCCCTGCCCAAGTCTTCCACTTTGATAGGATACAATCAGAAGCCTGTTACACCTCTTCCCTACAGTGACCCCCGGCCCTTTCAACTCGTCCCTGATCTCTAGTGGCTTCTCTCTTCTCTTTTAGTTTTCCTTCAATCCAAGCTAGAACTAGAGGCACTTGATATTTCTGTCTCCTGTCCAAGTAACAGAGCGCTAACAAATCCTGGATATGATTGATTGATAGAAAGAGAGAGGGATAGAATTATATACATACAGCACCGTAGAGAAATTGCTTCAATTCAACTCTCTAATCTATTTTGTATTTATGAAACACAATCCAAGAGAAAAAAAAGAGGAAGAAAATTAATTACTTCATAGATTAATTGTGGATACTATTACCTGTAGACACTGTTAATGGAAATCTGAGGAAATCTGTCTATAATCCCACATAAAATTGAATGAAAGATGGTTTTTTCTCACTGATTTTCTAGTCATAGTCCACGTACATATTTAATGAGTATACATTGTATTGATATCTATATATATTTGAGTCTACGCTTTTGCTTATTTCTCAGCTTACTATCGCCTCTTTTTGTCTTACAGCACTAGCTAACCCTTTTATCTCACTTCCACTGTTCGGCATTAACTCCCATTTGAGGCTTCCTCACCTGCTCTCCATGCACATACAATAATGTTTATGATAAAGACGTGTAAAAGACATCTTGTCATTTGTATTTAAAAAGTAGGACCTTAATGGTTTACGTTTCTCTGGTTCTTGAATTTCTGTCCTATAAATGCAGCTAGACACTGCTTCATGGTCATTTACAATGTTTTAATTCCATATGTCAATTTGCATATGTGAAACAATTCAAGCCACAAAGTAAATAAAGACCATCTTTCCACTGCAGAAATCAAAATATCTGGTTACCAAATAATCCAAGTTCCTACCATCACTGTACACACATACAATTATTGCATTCTAAGGAATATTTTCTCTAATATTACACATTTATAGTTGAGAAAAATATACATATAAAGCCAATGACATTATGACTCACTCTATGGATAACAAATTAAAACTAGTCATGTGTGATCTAATCCAATGCTTTTCCAAGTGTGGTTTATGGACCATAGCTAGTCCACTAATTGTTATCTGTTGGCAATAAATTATGTACAGAAATTGAGAGTAAATGTTTGGAAACATTTATGGTAATTTGAAGATTAATTTTATGTCTGCTGAATCTAACAAGAAAAATACTGGGTTATATATATATTTTTTTTCTTCATCTTCTTCTCCCCAAAGCCCCCTGGTGCATAGTTGTAGATTTTAGTTGTGGGTCCTTCTAGTTGTGGTATGTGGGATGCTGCCTCAGCATGGCCCAATGAGCGGGTACTATGTCCGCACCCAGGATTCGAACTGGCGAAACCCTGGGGCGCCAAAGCGGAGCATACGAAATTAACCACTCGGCCACAGGGCAGGCCCGTGGATTATATTTTATATGTTTTGTTAATTTCATTTCTCATCTGCAATAAATTAGAGGGTAAAAAACTTGTCTTGCACCATAGAAAGTTTGAGAAGCACAACTCCATAACAATAGTCATCAGGTCTTGTGTCTCCACATTTCGGGCTACTTGTCACTCTTTTAAAAATCTGTGTTGTACTATTACGATAAAACTGATTATGGTATTTATTAAGTATCTACTACACATTGGGCACCATGGAAAACCATAAATCATGATAAGGAAAGTCTAAAATCTGGTTAGGGCAGTAGAAGAAAGATGGAGGAAATGATTAGGAAAATCAGAGAGTTTATAAAGAAAACCTACCAGCCGGCTGTAGGTGAACCATCATCATCAGAAGCAGTTGAAAGTTCTCTCAGTATCTTACTGCACTATCTCTAGCCGACAAAAGGCACAGAAAATTAGTTGCTTTGGTATTCATTTGCCATGTCCTTTTATTTAATCTAAGAAACTATTGCAGCAGACGTCAAGATTGTGGACATTTCAGCAAAATCCTCTTGCGAAGCCTGTCTTTTTTGTTTTTTTTCCTCTATCGACAGGTCGGTTACAGCAGCAGTCATAGAAAAGCAGAGCTGAAGAGTCTCAAATCATTTATAACTTTCAGATAAATAAAATGCACCTTTGAAAGCTTCCTACACCTCATAATAGATTTCACTTCACCTCATCAAATAACACAAAGGGAAGACGAAACCCTCTTAATGACAACAATTTGGACTCGGTAAGAATGTATTAAATCAGCTGCCCTAGGACAAAAACATATTTGTCATCCCACAATAGACAGGAACTGACAAATCTAAGGGGGTGAGTGGAATGCTCTGATTGTTTATGCTCTGTACCTCACAGCTTTATCCTGAGGCCCAAGCCACCTGGTGTCCTTCGCTGTACAGCCACAAGACTAACATTTGTTTCAATCTATGAAAAAGCATAGGCATCAAAGTGGCAATGAAGTCCCAGTGGTCCTTTAGCTACTTAGAGGCTTTTCTGACTTTACCAGACAGTAGCAAAAATAGAGAGACATTCAAAATCAATTTCACGTTCTAAAATATTCCTACCTAACAGTCAGCATTCTGCTGGTGACAGGGATCACAACAGAATCGCATATAAGCAATGCGAGATTTGACAGTATTTTTTAAAATATAAGTGAAGTTCTTTTAATTTAATCATTTTAGTCCCGCTTTGCATTTCACTAAAGTATGTTCCCAGTAAATTTTGAAGTAGATTTTTTGGCAACTGGGAAAAGTCTTAATTGTATAGTCATATGTGCTGTCTATCATGTATTTAGGTTGTCACAACTTGAGAGACTCTGATTTTTAGCTCCCCTTTTTCTTTACTCAATTATTTACTTTCAACAATAGAGTTGCACATTTAAAACTGAGATGACTTAAGTATTAACTCATAAGTTCTGTATAGACTTTGACATTCATCCAAATGCTGTAACTCTGGATATGACAAAATAAATGCAAGGAATAATAATGTGATGAGTTTTTGACATGGATCATGGTGGAGGCAATATTATAGGAGGCATGGATTTTAGTAAAATTTTCAAGAAATGCAACATACTTATACCTGAATGATTATAAAGCTAAGCTATTCCTACTACAACAATTCCAGAAGTTCATTATCACAACACCTTAATCATTTCATTACAGTAGAGTATACTCTAGCATCAGATCCACAACTGATTTAACTGGACTATCATATGTTTACAAAGTTTTCCACCAGGATCTTTCTTTGACACTTAGGCATCTCTTTAGAGAAGAAAGAATCAAGTACCTAAAAGGAATTGGCTGACAAAGTAATTTGGTCATTTGCGTAAATAGTATCCCAGTCAGAGAAAACTTTCTGAAGCCTTCCTTGATCTCCTGCCCCTATCCTTTGGCATTACAATTGTGAGTCTGGCTGTCACCATCAGTAGGCTGTGAGAGTCCCTAGTTAACTGTGTGTCCCTAATTCCGTGCACAAAGTCTCATTGGTGTACAGTAGACATTACACAAGCATTTGAAGGAACCAATCAAGGTTTAGCTGAGGCCTGTATATGATGAAGTTGTGACTAAAGACTTGGAGACAAAACTAAGTGTGCAAATACTAGAGAAAATAGAGACAAAACTAGGGAAATTTTGTTAAAGAGATAACTAGTCTAGAAATATGACTGCTTCCAAACTTCCGAGTCACAAATCAACATGGGCTATTTTCGGGTAAAACTGGTAAAGCTTACAGAGGCAAAGGGTTAAAGCCACTCTACAGTGATCTATTTAAAGGAAGAATTTGTCAACAGCCATTTAAAGGGCAAGCCCTGCTGGGATTTTATCCCTAACAAGCTCAACCTGCCACCTGGTGGCAACTGTCCTGAGTTACAGACATTTGGTCAAAGGGGGGCTCTGGGCTGTTTCTAAGGAACTGTGCCCCAAATCCCACCAATACAAAGCAATGGAGGTGGTGTGAATGCTTGTGTTCCATAGGAACACACTACCACCACCTCCACAAACCCACAAGAAAAGTAAAGATTAAAACTTGTTTCATTGTCTATACCAAAAAAGAAGTCTGGTCTAAAATGAAATTTAGGAAAAAAAAGAAGATTACGTTCAGTACTTGGCCCAACCTCTTCCTGTGCCCCTCTGCTACAGTTACCAGTAAAATCATTGCCCTCATTCAGCCCAATTCCCCTTCGGACCACACCTTCCCTGAGCATACCTGCTATGGGCTTGAAATCTCCCCTTCTACTCTGAAAGCTCACATGTCCAGAATTCCAAGAGGATGATACTAGATGCATCCTCTGTTAAAATGCCATGAACTGGAATGAGGCCTGGCACAATAAAAATGTATATATTAAGTAAGTAAATTACTGTGAACTATTTTGTTTCTTTGTGTATGATGCTAAGAATGTATGCATTTTAATAAAACAGTCTTATTTTTGACAAATGTGTTTCAGCATACTAATTGCTATGATGAGGATGAGTCATGTTTATAAATATTAAATTAAACATAAATAGGAGGATGTTCATTACTTTTTGCCATAGTAGTTTATGCTCCAGAAATCTTCAGAAGAACAAAAACATTTATAAACTACAGCAACATAACACCTATTCTCCACGGTCAAAAGTCCACTTGGGCAATTGTTCAGGAGTAGATGTGATAAAGATGGTTCAAGAAGAAAAGGATGGGCATTTTTATTAAGAAAAAGGGTTATTTCAGAAAGTAAATTTAATTTACCAAGAAGCCAATTAAATATCCATTGTACTTGGTTCCTATTAACAGTGCCCAAACATCTTGCCAGAACTGGGCAAGATCAACTTAATCACCCTAATATTTCTCAGCTTGAAGCTAAGGTCAGCATTTTAAGGTCAAATTCTGGGCCTTTATTCAGCTACCAAAATTGACAGTTCTTTGAGAAATCTAGAGGTGTGCTTCAAAGAGGAATTGAGATTTTGAAAAAGTCTTTTAAGTGTCTTTGTCCTCACTTTCTACAGCATAGTCAACAAGTTTAGAGTCATTATATTTGATTGTGAAGGTCAATAAGATATATCATGCCTGAAAGAAATGGCTAAGGAAACTAAAGACAGAAAAATATTAACCGTATTAGAGGATGAAAAAATAGAGAGAGAGAGATGCAACTTTACAGGTTAAATCAATCAAATGCTTCAGGAATTTCAAGTACATAAAATTAATGTGAGTAGAAGTTTTAAAAAATTTTTTGACAGTAGAAATGAGCAAAAACACTGATCTTAATTCAGCTTCAGCTTCTTGTGTTTGACTTGCAATACCATGCAATACATATTGGAAGAAATGGAACCTCCACATAAAAACACCAAAGGAACAAAGAAGTTTGGTTTCCAAACCAAAACATGCTTTCCTTTGAAGAAAAATGGGAAAATTGAGTTCAAACGCTGATCACATAAATATTCTTACTCTCTCTCTCTCCAGGGTCATAGATTACAGTTCCCAAATAAGATGAAAGTAGGCACACCCATAAGATTTATGAGGGCCAGTGAAATGTAAGTGACAGACCTGTGACATAGGTACTTTCTGGATGGAAATTTAAAGACAATGTGTGAGCTTTACTGTGTGTTTCTTTCCTTCTGATAATAGATACCAAGAGATAACAGATAGAGCAGAGTCTTGTAGAGAGAAAACAGTAGAGAATTTCCCCCAGCCAACCCAGATTGGTATGTAGCATGAATAATAAATAAATATTTAATTTATATTTTAAGCCACTAAGATTCTGGGCTTGTTTGTTACAAAGGCTAGTCTATCTATCCTGCCTAATACATACAAATAGAGTGTCAATGTTCAAGGTTGACACAGACACAGATTACAGTGGCCTTATTAAAGAGTTGGTTCTGGGAAATTGAAGATTAGAAGTTGCTATGTTGTAAATGATACAGACTTTGCTCTTCTGCTTTCTACCTGTAAGATTTTAGACATTTTATTCTCCCTAGCATGGCTTTTCTGATGATTAAATGATCTATCATAGTAAATATTAGGCACAAAATAGATAGTCAATACGTTTTAGTACTTTTTTTCTTTCTTTTTGTATAATCATGCCAGTCACCAAGGACTTTGGCTTAAAAAATAAAAATTAGTAATTGCAATAATAATATTAAAACATCAAGCTATATGCAGCATGAATCTAGGTATAACCTGTCTTTGGGAGAAGAATGAGCCTGAATGAAACTTCTGAACTATATTCTCAGTACATATTTCTTAATATGAATTACACAAACCAACCAGAGCAATCAAACAGACCATTATTCACAGCGAAATTGATGGCCTAATAGATTAAATAATAGCCAAGTTACTATAAATAACTTCCTGAAAATAGAAACTCTTTAAGCTTGTGGATAATTCAGGTTTTTATTTTTTATTTTGTTTTTGTTTTAATTAACTACTGCTGGTGTATATATATATATATATATATATATAGCTCACTAGTGTGAGCTCACTATATCTTCACACCAGTGACTTGGACACTTATCATGTTTTCCTCTATATTCTGTAGCCACTCTATGTGTCTATCAGTCATGATAGACTAAGTTAGGTCTTGAAGAAAAAACAATCTCTAAATCTTAGTGATTTAAAATAAAGATTCTTTGTGACAAATGCCATGAGTACAATATTCTTCCATAGTCAAAATTCAGCGAGTCCACCTATTAGTGATTATAGCAATACTAAATATACAGATATTAATATCATATGGTGTTTAATATCATAGTCATGATATTTAATACCATATAGACTGTAAACCTTCAAAACAGCATAACATGAAAGACTTTAGAAATCTGAGTCACTTCAACCACACTATTATAAAGATTATCTTCAATTTCTGCGAGTTCTGCAATGTGTGTGAACTAACGTGTATAAACACATCCTAAACTGGAGATCTAGCTGGAAGGACCTCGTGCTTCTTCAATTAGTTTCTTTATATAAAATCTTTAGCAAACACGTTGTAGGCTACAACACAATGAGTCTTGGAATAAAATCAAAGATTAGATTCACTAAAATCATCAGATGAGCTCTTCTCACAAAACGTATTAGTTATTTGGTCAAATATTGGGTTCGCAGAGAATTAGGCTGATAAACTTTTTCACTGACTAGTGATTGAATTTACCTGCTGCTTTGACACCGGACGTTGCTCTCCTAATTGATGGTGTGGAAAATATTCCAAACTCATAATTAATCTGAACTATTTTCAGAACAAATTTAAAGTTTAGCACATTATTACAGCTTTCTTTAGCTTACAGTGCCTTTTGAGGTGTGCTTATTTTCTGGATAGTTTTTGAGAAATCCACTATTGGGTTTGGCCCTGTCTATTAAAAATAAGCACTGCTCTTAGATCAAAGTGAGCAAGATTGATTTAAAGTATGATTTAAGTTCAGTATATAGTTGATTTTCTCTGTTTTTTCTGGGTAACTGAGCAGATATTCATGCAGAATGCTTGGGAATGACTTTTCATATAAATGACACCATGGTATTGAAAAGAACCCAAGCAGATCTTAACACATCATCATATCTCTCTTACCCCATCCTCATCCAACTGGGAGAGCACTCAGCATGGGACCAATAATACAGTGACAATTCTGTTGCCATCTTTG
The DNA here is from genome assembly GCF_037783145.1 of Equus przewalskii. Taxonomy (NCBI): domain Eukaryota; kingdom Metazoa; phylum Chordata; class Mammalia; order Perissodactyla; family Equidae; genus Equus; species Equus przewalskii. The sequence goes on along the minus strand of NC_091850.1, from coordinate 46,625,629 downwards.
AGACACATTTGTGATTTAAAAAAAACATTTATTTACCTGAAATTTAAATTTAACTAGGTGTTTTGTATTTTATCTGGAAACCTTCAGGACAACGCACTTCCTTGAAATATGATAGTGGTAGGGTTAAATAATTGTTAATATTTCTTCTGTTTTCCCTGTCTCAGAATGAATTATTCATTGGTGCTGAGCAGTGTGCAAACAATAATAAAGCCAAATCCACATTTTTGTGACATTCCTGACAAACTGCTGCTATATTAAAGAAATAAATTACAAGTCTTATGTTGCTCAGCTGCATGGCCCTCATTCCTATTTTTGAGGCGCTTCGATCAACCTTGCAATCTTCACCAAGTTGTAAGGTATTAAACATATATTTTATCTACCCTGAAGTAGCATTGATTTCCAAACTGTGAGATCTTCTCATTTTTTCCACATAATGGTCAAACTGGCCATTTGGGTTATAAATTAGGTTTTTCATGGCTAATGTACTTCACATCAGCACTTATTATACAAGGAACAATTATGTCATCACAAGGCTCTAGTACAACATGAAGGGAGCGTAAATGTCAGAATTGATGATGATGGCTCAGAGCCAGCTCATTAAAGGCAATGGTGTGAATAATACACCTGTGTTGCTTTTAAAAGAACCAAACATGTATTATCCACCTATCAGTGCACCACAGTAGCATCGTAAACATAGATCTCTAACTGCAGTCCATTTAAATGATGAAATGGTGTATATTAATCTAGGAAATAGATTTTACCCAGGGGGAAAAATTGTTCTCTCTATTTATGAAAGTTAAAAGATTCAGAGGAGCACTTATCAGATGAGCATCCATGGTATGCAGATGCATTTTACTAATGTTTCCTACTAAGATAAATAGGCTGTGGTCATAAAAGACGCTACTATAATTTGCTAGAAATAAAAGAACTAAAAACAGCAGCGTGTATACAGCTTTTTATAAAGCACTGAAAGTAAATTTTCTAAATTGCCGGGCCTCTATGTTTGATATATTTAATTCAAAAGTCATTGATAAAACATGACAACAATGTTATATGCACACACAAATAATTCAGTGTATTTCTATATTTAGTATTCCCTGAAGGTGAGTTAATAAATCTTCTGGCAATAATTATATGCTTCAGATCCACCTTTATTTTCAGGATCATAGGATCCCAACAAAATTTTTTAGTTCGGGAAAATTATTTAAAGTATTTGAATGATTTCCTATATCTTACATTTTCAGCAAGATCAGGAAATTGGTTTACATGCATAACTTCAAAACTTTCTGAGACAACTAAGAAGACTCTTTCCCATGATACGCATCGCTTAGTTATCTTTGGAGCAAATCATTTCATCTATCAAACAGCATCACCTAAGATGGAAATTAGGAGATTTTTTTTCCAGTATGCTCTTACAGAGTTTCTGGATCCATCTCCTACCTGCTGATACCCAATTTACCAATTCCAAAGGGAAATGAAATTTCACATATTACGAAAAAGTGAAATAAATATCTACTTATATTTCTTGGGGGGGGAGAAGGTGGCTTCAAATATTCTCACATACACTGAGTCTCTGAATCTCCACACAACCTTGTGAGATCGGTGTTCTTATCTGCGTTTTTCAGATTGAGACACTGCAAATGCAAATGATTATGTGTGCTGCCTAAGGTCCCAAAACTGACAAGTGGAAGAGAATATATTTGAACCCAGGATTTCTCATTTTAGGTAGGTGCCTTCCCATAGGACCGCTGCTGGTCCACGGAGTGGAAGGTGATGTGGAGTAAGGTACTAACTTTTGGCTAAGCCTGATTTGTCACATCATCTTCTTCCTAAAAAAGCATCCACAACATCTCCTCCTCATTTTACAGTCTCTTTGGATGATATCATCCACATAGACATGTGGTATGAAATCCAGATGTCAACCTTATTTCCAACCCCTCTCCACCAAATAATCAGTAAATTCTCTCAATTCACCTTCCCAAGTATCTCTCAGATGCAGTTCTTTGCCTCTGACTTCATTGCCACTGCCTTTGTTCAGGTCCTCTTTGTAGCTCACCTGAACTGTTACTCCAACACCTTAAGAAATCTTCCTAGTAACAATGTTTTCTTGTGTCCACTTCCAATCCATTCTTCATGGATAACTCTTTCCAAAATGCAAATCGAACATTCCATCCTCCTTCTTTACTTATTTCAATGTCACCCAAATTGTCTATGAAGGAAATTCAGATGACTTTGTATGGCATATATAAGTCTCTTGATGATCCAGCCATCTACTCGCCTTATGGCTTTATTTCCCACCGCAGGCCCAAATGAATCCTACTTTGAAGTGCCACCAACTTTAAGATCACTGTATCTGCCTTTCTAATTTTTAACTCTTGTTCTCTATAATAATGTCCCTTTCCCTAGAATAGTCTTGGTCTCTAATTCTGCCAAATAAGATTTTGCTCATTGCCATGGTCAGTTTGTGTCCTTCCAAAATTCATGTGTTGAAATCTAATGCCCAAGGTGATGGTATTAGGAGTTGGGGTCTTTGGGAGGTGCTTAGGTCATGAGAGTGGAGCCCTCAAGAGTGAGATTAGTGCCCTTATAACAGAGACCCCAGAGAGCTTCCTTGCCCTTTCCACCGTGTGAGGACACAGTGAGAAGCTGGCAGTCTATGAACTGAGGAAGCAGGCTCTCAGCAGAGCCCAACCATGCTGGAACCCTGATCTTGGATTTCTAGCATCCAGAGCAGTAAGGAATAAATTTCTGTTGTTTATGGCTATTCAATCTGTCATATTTTGTTATAGCAGCCAAAATGACCTAAGACATCCATATTTTAAAATGACTTCAAATAACGTTTCCTCAATGAACCACAGCCTTCAGGAAGAGACATTCTTTCTTTCTGTCTTTCTCTCTTTGTGTGTGTGTGTGTGTGTGTGTGTGTGTGTGTGTATCCCCAAAGGATTTTGAGTAGTGACACCATGGAAGGCTTTCAAAAGTACAAAGTTCTTTGCCTTTTTCAAAAACCCTTCATTAGTTCCCTTGAGGATAAACATACTAACTTTTTGGAATGGCTTACAAGGTATGACCCTTGTTTCTCTCTTCACTGTAATTTCTCATTAAATATTTTCCTTCACTTAGATTTCACCAAAATCTAAGTTTTTTCTCCACTTATCCTTATCAGTACTTCTTTGGATTTTTTCATGCTGTTTGAAATGATAAGAACCATCTTCTATCTTTGACTGAGTAGAAAAATTCAAAATCCAGCTCACTCAGGACCTTTTCAATATATATATAATTTTCAGAATTTGATAGGTAAAGTTGAATAGCAAGATATTAGTCAGTCTTACACTGATAACAACCAAAAATAATCTCAATGACTTACAGCAACTTCATTTCTAACTCTTTTATGTAAGCAGCTAAGGGTTGACTGCTAAGCTCTTTTCCATGTTTCTTCTCATTCATTATAGGACTCAGACTGAAGGACAAGTCCCTGTTTGAACTCATCTTTTTCCTGACAAGAGAAGAAGAGTTAAAAAGCTGGTAGAAACACACAATAGCTTTTAAAGTTGACTCTCAGATTCAGTGCTCATCACATCTGGTTACATGCCATTGGACAAAGCAAGCCACATGGACCAACCAAGCATCAATAGGAGGCACTGCATCTACAATGGCCATAGTCAAGATGAATAATCTTTTTATTGGAAAGATTAGTGAATAGTTGGGAACAATAATGCAGTCTATCTCTTTTTACCACCTTAATTAAATTCATTTGAAAATTTTATCTCTAGATCTTTTCCTCTTTGAAGAAAGGACTGTGATTTATTCTACTTTGCATCTTCAGCACCTACTCCAGGGCCTGAAACACCGTAGTATTCATTAATTGTTTGCTAAATGAACTACTGTATGGATGAATAGACAAAGGATTAAAATAATGAAGGAACAAATGGATATAATATAATAATATTCCATCACAGTTAACTTTTGAAAGTTATATCAACCTGAACTTAACCAGAAATTCCTTGAAGACTGGTGTTTTATTCAAATTTCCCTTGTCCCCCTTCCCAAAATTTCCTGCAAGGAGTATGACATAGTGAGAGAAAATATTTAGAAAATCTTGCTGAGTAATGAGTAAATGAATTAACACAGTGAATAGACAACTGGAGCCCCCCTTCATGTAAAATTATCCTCAAATCAGTCTTCACTAATTGTTCCTGTCACACAAAGGAGATATGACCCTCCAATACCTGGACTTTAAGAAAACTCTGGAAAACTATTCAAATTTTTCTTTATTCAACCTAGCTCTAAAAAGCACACGGTGAGTACAGGTTTGGTTTTATATAGATCTACACAATTAAAATTCAAGGAGGAAGAAATGTCTACCTACCAAGACTGTCTCCTTAAAAACAAAGCCCACATACATTTATGTCCTATAAAAAAAATATAAAAGGATTATTTTATTGCATTTTCTTAGAACAGTGTGGAGTAAAATGGAAACAGAACCGTTAACTGCAGTTCAATTATTATGAGACTGAGCAGAAACAATACTTCTGTGTAAGTATATTAAAGCTGTGGTGGTTAACCTTGCTGTTAGTGAGAAATCTGGGCCGGGTCATCTTCTCTTCTCTCATGTAGTCATTTAGTTGTCTAGCAAGTGATGATGGTACTATAATTGGTGTAGACATTGGCAGTTTGCATTGAAATTGTCTGACTTTGTCATTAATTCCATCCTTGGCCTGCCTGTCCAACTTATGTTGCTTTCAAACTGTCAAATTTAACATCTTACTGAATCTTCCATCACAACTACAGCAATTTTTCCTGCTGCTGGTGCATTCTTTTGAATATGATTTTGTCCAACAAGCTAAAGTGAGTATCTGTTTAAAACAGAGAAAGCATAATAAAAACTAATTTCTTTGTCATCATTGGGGAAGGAACTTCTGAAGGAGGTCTCAAAATATCTGAGATTTACCTTCTTTCAGTATCATCATAAAAAATAGCCATTTTTTGGAGGGAATATCTCCAAAATATATTCAAGAGTTCCATATTCTCTTAAAAAAGGATTCACATATGCTTTTGTCCTGATGAATCAGCATTACTATGATTAGTTTCCATTTACCTACCAAATGATATCTCCCTTACTTTTAAAGGTGTCAATTGTAAGTTAGTTTGTATGCCTCTTATGAAATATATCACCCCATAAATGTTTTTTTTTTAATTTTCTACTTGTTATCAGCTCTAACTGACAAATAAAATTTTCATTGTAAAATTTCTATACATATTGAGTCAACAGACTGCGAAGCCAAGCCATTTATACAAAGTGAAATGCAAGCTCTATAGCACAAAGCTTCTGTCATTTTTTTTGTGCTGCATCAGTTTTTTTCTTCCTATTTTCTTTACCTTTTGGCAATTAAGCTGGCCAAAAAATTTTAGGAGAAGTTCTGCCCTGAAGTAGATGGATAGGTAAACTCAATATAATGTATTTTTCAGAAAATCTAGCATATCAATCATTGTAAGATACACCAGTATTTTACCGTCCTCTAAAAAAGAAAAATACTTCTAACTAAGCTTTTCTTGTCGCTTAGAATCGTTTTACTATATATTCAACAAGTGGTTACTTAAGGACATATCTACACGTGTGTTTTTATCTTGCACAGTAAAAAAAAGGAAAGAAAATATAAATGGAACAAGTTGATTATGATGCTCCTCAAACCTCTTAAGCTACTTCATTTCTGTGTGAATCTGTTTCCCATCATTCTGGCCTTCGCCAGGACATATAATTTCCTTCAACCTGATTATACAGTTCCAACATTTTCCCTCCAGTAATTTTCATCAGTTGCTTTATCTGTTTTCACTCATTAACCAACTGAAACAGCTATATAATCTGAACAGACATAGTAGCATGCTTATTTTTCTGGTTTAATTGGGAAAAAACAACACCTCCCTGTGACCAGACTTTCACTGTGGTTTTACTGTAAAAACTTACGAGGTTTCTTTTTGATATGTAACTCTTGTTTCCTGTATAGGATCATAAAACATAACACACACAAACTAAAAAAGAAACTTTCTTCCTGACCTGAGTTAAATGTTACAATACATCAGTGTATTTTATAACTCATAATAGAGGCTATTTTTTAATTTTATAATTAATGCCACTGAGTGTATGCCCATATGCTGAGCCTCTGTGATCTGCCAGAGCTAATTGCCTTGCTTGATTTGCTATTTTGTTTCCATGAACAAAAACACTTCCATCCAGTACAAAGAAATAGCCTGTCACTGACCTTCCTGGAAAACTCTCTCTACACCAAGATGGTAGACAGGATATCAGCCTTCTGGATTCTCAGAAATTCCTGCTGACTCACTTTCATCTTCACCATAATATGACCTTAAGTGGCCTCCACAATAGTCATTGTGCCTTTAGCATGGCGCCTGTCCGTTTCAATTATAAAAACACCTAGAGCAATTATCTTGGCAAGAACTAGTCTCCAGGACCCATCTCTCATGTTGACCCACGAAGAACAAATTTCATTTCTGTTATCAGTCTGTTAATGTCACCTAATGTGTCTCTAAAACACAATTTTCTCTCCCTGATACTATTAGGTGAAAGAGGTTCAATTAATCTCAGAATATGGTGCCTTGCAAACCCTGTGGTCAGAAATTCACCTGCCTCACTAACAAGAATAAATTTAGCCTCCAACACAAAACAAAACCAAAAATGCAAGTGCTCTAGTCCATGCACATTCCCAAGACCCAGCTCTACTGAGGTAGTGAGGAAGACTCCAGCTGTGCACCTGACAGCCATTGGAATCGAGAGCACTGGTGGCTTTAAGCCAAGCCACGGCAGACGAGACACTCTTTTTTAGCTACAGTGGGTGTAATGTTGGCAAAGAACTTCAGTAGCAATCCTCCCTGTCGACAGATCTGCCCTTTCTCAGAAAAACACCAAGGCATGAGCATGAACTAAAGATGGAGGATAATTTGATAGTGTCTGTGGGGAAAAGAAACTCCCAGTTTAACAGACAATGTTATAAATATTATAATAGAGTTATTAGTGAGAACAGACTGAAAAGCAGCTGGATTGTAGCAGTCAAAACTGCTACAGCCTCAGGCTTGAATATAAGAGTGCACAGCTGAAGAAACTTTACATCAAATGTTCTGTAGAACCGATGGAGCTAGAGAAAAAGAACACTGTGTTCTGCTAACGACTCTAGGGAGAAGGGCGTTTCATTATTCAGAAGGACTTATCCACGATTTGCTTCCAAGGAACCATAGTGATGACATCTAAGTGGCTCTTTTTTGACAAATGTGTCTCCGGTTGAAATATTGGGAACTGAAGGGCACGTCTCTCGAGGGGAGAGGAACTTGAGAAATCTTAACAGCACTTTCTTGGATATAATAATCCCCCAGGTCCCTCAGAACAGGGCTGTGTGAGGATGAGTGAGAGGGAAGGTCGCATGATCATTTTGCAGTTATATTAGGCTCACCACATGCACGTGTGTAGTCACTGAGGCGTCGCTGTGCTAGTATGGAGAGGTCAGCTAGGTCTCAGACACCTTATGAAAATTCTGCAGGGAAACAGTAGAAACAAGTGCTATTCTAAACCATCCTCATACTTGTAGGTTACTAGGCAACTTCAGACAAATTTTCTGCCTTAATCCCTCTTAAGTATTTCAGGAGAATGGTTGTCCACATTAACTCCAGACCTTGAAAATGAGTAGAACAGATAAATTAACTGGGGCTTCATTGTTGAGAGGAAGCCATTAAAATGGATAGACAGATCCATGAAAAGTATTTTCTGCCAATGGATTGTTCTTAATCTGTGGCCTACATCAGACAGTACGTAGTCACTCAGGTTGCTATAAACATCCATAGTAGGGAAGGACTTAAAGGCTGATGAATTAGGATATAAAAATTTTCTTCTGTAATAGTAATGTTTGAATTAAAGTGGAAGTATTGGCCTACTAAATAAAACCCTTTTGGCCAAAGTTCTAAGGCTGAGGGGAAAAAAAGAGATAATTTTAAAAGCAAAATTTTAGGAAAAGCCACAGTACAAGGAGCGTGTTTTTTCTTGGGAAGTAGTTTTCTTAGTAAAAATTTATCCTGAAGCCATTCCTTTCTACTCAAAATGATGTCACCATGCACAATGACATTCCCAAGAACCTAAACTGATGAAACTTGAGTTATAGCAGACTCAAGAATTGAATAATGGATGTGAGGAAGTTTATCAGTGAGTTTTCTGGCCAGTGCACCTAGGGCGGCTAGAAAGATCCGAAATCGCTGAGCAGCGGTCACGTGATTAAACTGGAGTTCCTTGGCACAGCCTTCCAGTAACAGATGTGTTCCTTAGCCTTGCCCACCTACTGTGCAAACTGGGCAGTGAGAAAGTGCAACCATGAAATATAGATTTAAAGAGCAGCTCAAGAAGATGCCACAAGTTAGTTTGCAAACTGGTTAATATTGTATGAAAAACTGAGAACACAACACTTTAGCTTTTTTAAAAGTCCTCGAAGGATAAACCGCTGACTCATAAATTCCCTTCCAGCTGCTCACGGGCAGCATCAGCTACCGTTACCTAGCACATTTCTCTTAAATCTGTCTCCAGATCTAGAGCTACAGTGGGCTCTCTCCAGCAGCAGGAGCCAGCTCAGCTTCCCTGCAGGACAGGCCAAAAGTGCAGGGCAGTTAAGAGCTCTGAAGCAGCCCTCAACCAGTGACAAACAGGAGAGGGTGGCAAACAAAATAGTTTTTCACTCCTCTGGAGCTTCAATTTTGAGGCTTGCCTTACACAGAGCCCCAATTTCCAACAGCAATAACAGACTCATTAATGTAGCACACACTGGGTTATATGTGAATAAGCAGAAGTTGTACTTGGTAAAACACACAGTGAAACAAAGGAGTTGGAGAAGGGAAATCAGAGAGAAGAGGGGAATAAGGTCTCGGGCCCAGGATGGGTAGTGGTGCCTCCCAGGGTCAGGGAGAGACTGAGTGCCCACCTCCTCATTTCTGCACCTCCACTACCTTCTGGAACCTTTTCTGACTGTGCCATAACGTGTGATGTGCCTCTTGGATTCGGGTCCAGAACTCAGTTGCTCAGTGTCCACTTGCCTAGGTAGCAGGGCTCTTCAGAGGATGAAGAAGCATCTCTCTTTTTGAAATTTCATTTTCATTTCGTGTGTGGTGTGTGCTTCCTCATTGTACTTTTCTACCTTCTAAAAAGGAACCCATCTTCACCAATGCTTTGGAAATTAGAGGCAAGGATCAGGTGAGGGAATGCTTGACCCAGATGGACTCTGGTTTCTCCTCTTCCTCTTCTCACTTCCCCACGTCAGTTACGTTGGCAAAAAGAGAAGCATGAGCTCTCAGGACAGATTGGAACATCATCATTCCAGATGACAAGACAAATCTGTGTGCATGTGGTAGATGGCTCCATGGTGTAATTTCAAACACAGTGATTCAGTGAACCTGCATTTGATTATTAAGAGTTCCAGATATCTGCAGGAAACCAGGGTGCCCCAATCCTTGATTGTCAGTCCCCTTCCCAGCTAAGGTGGAGCAGCCAAGCCTTTGGGTTCAGGCTGACGTGGAGAGCAGTGTGGAGCCCCTGAGAGCTACTGATCAGAGGCAAGAGCTCTACCTCTGCCCTGTAAGATTGCAATGCTGTGTCCCCCTTAAGCAGAGGAATGCTGACTGAAACACCAACTGAGGATCATGTAGAGAAAGAAATTCTCTGAGTTTTCCAAAGAAGAATTATAAGAAAATATCGTTATTCCCGCATAAATGAACAACAGATAAGGAACACAGAGCTCCATTATTCCAATGTAGGAAGTCATGAATATTCAATGACTATACCTTCCCCAGAGAGAGGAGACAGAGTGGGTCTCAGTCCCTTATTCTTTTCTAGTCCTTCAGAATCAAGGCTGAGACAGGTAGAGGAAAAAAGGCAGAGCATCACAAGGTTGGCTTTGATTCATTTATCCCTACAATCTCTCCTTTTGTGAGTGCCGATGTCCACAGTCTCAGAGGACATTAGTTGCTAACAGAAGTCTCTCAATAAATAAGATGAGGCCCACAGCAAGGAGGCTCCATAGAAAGGGAATTAGAGACTAGGAATCATCTCAGATTCCCTGCTCTGCCCACCTGTGGGAATGAATGAATGATCAACCTAGGCAAGGGGTGTTGCCCAATAGGTGGTCATGTGAGATATAATAGAAAGTCTGCCCGTTGATTTTGGAAACAGACTTCTCGGTAGTGTCTTTGGGCAAGCTGTGTCAATCTCCAAAGTTTCTCACATTCTCTGTGAGATGACACCTGGAGACAATAACCCTCAGGGTAATTGTGAGATGCACAAGGGATAACATGTGGAACCCCTGAGGCAATAACAAATCACTATGCGCATGTGAGCTCTACTTCTGTTATCAATGATCGTTTTGCCTTGTACTCCAATTTCTAGGGCTTTCTCAGAGTCTAGTGTAGGCAGGGATTAGTAGAGATCACTGAATGGAAGGCACCCCAGCTCCTGTTGAGTGGTGACAGGCTCATCTTAAAAGTCAATTTACAACTAGGATCCAGAGTTGATTTCACTGGCTTTTATCCCAGAGGAAAGGCAAAGGCCCGGAGGACCCCCTTCCACACATCATGTCAAAGTCAGCCTCTGGGCAGGGTCCAGGCTCAGCTGAAAGCAGAGGTGCCTTTATGGGCAGTAAAGATGCTGAGAGTTGAGAGAACAAGAAACTCATCAAGCTGATGACAGAGAAGAAAGTGAAGCTTATCCATTGACTTCATCCTTGAGCTGCAAGTCAGCAGATTCCAGGCACAGACAGGTCCCTTGGATTCCTGCAGCCTCTAAGAGTGTGAATGTTCTAGACAGGAAGATCAGACACAGAGACAGACATCCCAGGAAACTTCTGAAATCCCAGGACCAATAGCTATAGCCAGGGCCTCTTCCTTCCATGTCCTCCAGGAAACCTGTGTCCACAGCCAGCACCACCAGCAGGTTACACTAACGGTCCCAGGAGTCTCAGAGCACTGTCACCATTTTCGGGGATATGTGTTTTATTGCCAAACAGAAAATGTTCCTCCAATCCTTCTTGAGAAGAAAATTCTACTCAAAGAATTGTCTCTGCCCAGTCAGTAACGTCATTAATTCTTACAGGAGCACATCCTCTGAAGAGGATCTCTGCTTTTTGTAGTCAGTGATGTCTATCCTTCTTGAACACATTTGTTTCTTCAAGTAGGAGAGTGATGTCCTCTGTCTGTGCCATAGTTTTGGCTGAGGTTTGAGGCATCTCAGGAGCCTGAGTTTTGATAAGGAAGCTGTCAGCTTCAGCTTTAACTGAGTGTGTTTTTAGGCTTCTACAGGGTGGCCAGGCACATGGAGGGAGGTTGAGAGGGGCTTTGAATATCCACCAATGTCCAGAGTCCTCACAATCTGCTACGATAACATAATTTTGAAATAATTATCCTGTATAATAGCCATTGAGAAAAAAAAAAGAAGTAAAACTAATATAAAAATGTTCAGAGACTTTGAAAGCGAGAAAATCAAGTAATGACCCAGCCCTAGGACCTGGCTCAACCATTTCTTCTAGTTCTTTATCAGCCAGTTCTTTATCAACCAGTTCTTTAGTGGATAAAGTCTCCTTTCTCTCCTCTTTTTTTCCCAATAGGAAATGTCGCCCCCAATATTGACAAGTATTTGATGTCTTCTCACCCCAACAGGGAAGGATTTAGAACCCAATATAATTTAACTTTGAAAAACTAAGTTATGTGATGCTTCTTTCTAATCAGCATTGTGAAACATGTTCACACGTTTCTATTTATTATATCACTTAATATTTACAACTCTCTAAATTAGTAGATACAATTTACCCTTTTTTTTAACAGAAGAGGAAATAGAGGCACAGAGAAGTGAATATATACTTAGTAGATTAGCACAAAAGAACGATCCAGTGATGGAAAACTCCCTTTTGTTGTTAGCAATCATTCGAAATAAAGTGACAGAAAACATAACGTAATTGTTTTAAACAACACAGGGAAATTTCTGACTCGTGGAATTGACAAGTCTGAGATTAGAGCTGCATTCAGGGCCCCAGGTTGTTGCCAGGGCTCAACTGATGTCCTCAAGATTCAGTTTCCCTTGATTTCTTGGCTTTATTCTTTTGTGATTCTTCATTTTCAGGCTTCACATGGTGGAAACATGCCTGTCAGCAAGTTCAACATGAAATCCTCCCAGGTTCAAGTGCAGCTGAAAATGGGGTGTCTCCCCAACAAGAGTCCTTACAAGAGTCTCAGTGTTCCCTATTGTCTCTAGTTGGGTCACATGTCCATCCCTGAGCCATTCACTGGGGACAGGATGCTTTTTTCTGGCTGGGTCTATGTCACATGCCCACTCTCGGACTGGGGTTCAGGGTGGAAGACAGCTTCACATACACATGGACAGAAACTGAAGAATAGCGACAGTTCCCCTAGAAATGTATTGTGACACTTGTTTTCAAGTATCAAACAAGGATAAAACAAGAAGAAATACTTGTTGTCCACTATATCTCAATGAGCTATATTCCTTCTCAGTGACCACAAAATTCTTAATTGAATTGAGCTCAAAATAGACATAATGACAAGTGACTAACAATCTAAATTCTCTGTCATCTGTCATTCTACTGAAAATAAATCTCTATAATTTATTAATCCATTTATAAAGATAACCAAATGTTCAGACTATAAAACCAACTTCCAATCATTGCTGCCACTAATTAGGAATAACTTTGCATCTAAAACAAACCAATAATAGAAACAAAATCCAAAATTAGTAGAGGGGGACAATCTAGAGAAACAGAGTGTGAGCAAAATTAAGGTTCTATTGCCATGCCTGTTCATGTCTGCAAGCCGTGAAAAGACATGCCTGGGATTATGCTGCCCATGAGGTACACTCTTCTGGCAGCGCAGTTAACCTGGCTCACTCAGGTGAACTTACTGTGCATCCCCTCACTACAGTATAAGTGTCTAAATTACACATCTCTTTAATTACATTCTTTGTTATATTCCCTATCAAGGCCCTCCTTAAAAGTTTCTTGTTTTGCAGAATTTGTTTATAAAAGTCCTTTCAGTTACACTCTATATTCCTTTTATATTGACCACATCCAACTTATTCCATTCATTGCCCAGTCATTATTGAAAACACACACTCAATATTGACATTATGAGCTGCTATACTGAATATGTACTGGCATAATGTGAACAACTCTGAGAGCTGCTTTTCAAGTTTGATTTGTTGAAACTCATAATGCCATCTTTTTTTTTTTCTTTTTTTAAGATGGGCACCTGGGCTAACAACTGTTGCCAATTTTCCTTTTTTTTCAAAGATTGGCACCTGGGCTAACAACTGTTGCCAATCTTCCTTTTTCTTTTTCTTTCAAAGATTGGCACCTGGGCTAACAACCGTTGCCAATCTTATTTATTTATTTATTTTTTCTACTTTATCTCCCCAACCCCCGCCCCACACACAGTTGTATATCTTAGTTGCATGTCCTTCTAGTTGTGGGATGTGGGACGCCACCTCAACGTGGCCTGACGAGCGGTGCCATGGCCGCACCCAGGATCCGAACCCTGGGCCACTGCAGCGGAGTGCGCGAACTTAACCACTCGCCCATGGAGCAGGGCCCCCATCTTTTATGACATAACTTGCTATTTCATTTTTTAAAACTATATTGAATCTCTTGACCAACAACTTTTTAAAATATCATCTATTGGCCAAAAAACCCATCATTATTATCAATTTTTTAATCCCTTCTTAGTGTCACACATGATGATACCAGTGGTCCATCTAAAGAATCTAGAAGAATTAAATTCTTCAAGGGATGAAATCCATTTCAAATGATAGTCATAACAATTGTCATAATTATCCACTTAACTCAGAATTCCTTGTTCATAAATAATGTTCCTTTTAAGAACAGCCTTGACTCTTAAAGGGGCAAAATTTCGTCATTTCTCTCTTTAACACATTCAACAAGTTCCCTGAAGCAATGGAGAACTTCGATAACACTATTTGCACTTCTTTAAATTTGCATAATTCTATTCTTAATGATATATTGAACACTATGAACAAGAAATAAATATGCCTCACTTAATAAATATCTTAAAAGTCAATAAGAATTTTTGAGATCTTTCGTTCTGAATTAAAGCATGATTTCAGTGCTCCAAATGAACTGAGAATTCTCTCAACTCCATTTGTTAAAGAGAACAGTGGTTTTGGAATGTCAAAGCATTGAAAAATAGCAAACTCCACTGTTTTACAGGAGTTTTACCAAATTTTAAAGAAAAAACTAATCTTATGCAAGTTGTCTCGTAAAACTTTCTCCTCAGCTTATTTCATAGGCTAATATAACAAATTTCAAAACTAAATAAAAGCAATATAAACAAATCACATATAAACATAGATAAAATTACATGAATCATATATTAGCTAAGAAAATCCAGCAATATATTGTAAAAATCATATTCACTTATTAGAGTATATTCTAGGAATGCAAGAATGGTTCAACATAAGCAAATGTATAAATATACATCATCACAATAAGAGATTACAGAAGAAAATTACATAGTTTTCTCAGTAGATGTAAAAAAATATATTTCAGAACATAAATGCCAATTTATGATTTTAAAATGTCTCAGTAAATAGGAAAATCCCTTAAATGGGAAATAGTTATATACCAAAAATGTATGCCCAATACTCAATAGGAAAAAACTTGAAGACCCTTTTAGGTTGGCTACAAGAAAAAGAATGTGTATCTTAGAAAAATATATTAATTTTATTTTTTTAAAAATCTCTCTGAAAATTTAGTTGGAAGTTCATTATATTTGTATATTAATTGGGGGAAATGATATTTTTATAATATTGCATTCCAATTAAATGATAGACTCGTGTTATTTTGAACTTTGCTGTTACTATTTTACACTAGAAAGGCACCTTTTATCATTTGTATACAAATATTAGGTGATACATTGACACTATGTGACAATCTTGTTTCTAAAATTTATCTCCAATAATTTTTAACACTCATTGATGATGCCTGCCAGAATCAATTACCACAGTGGTTTTAAAATGGTAGCTTTTCTAGTATTTCTTCTTCATGTATCAGTTTGTATTCTTATGTAAATATAGGGTCACTCTCCCCATGTCTTTATTTTTTGTACAGCAATTTTCATATGTTCTCTATATTTGTTAATTAATACAATAGCATAATTTGTTTAAATAGACAACTGTCCTCTAAATAAATTAAGAAGGAAAGATAGACTTGAATATTTGCCTATACCATCACACTTTTTATTTCTTTCCTATAGCCTCTTTCATTGTTAATTATCATGGTTATGTAATATATCACATGCACGCACTCCCTACTGAGATTCAAACCCTTTGAAAGCAGGAATCATCTTACTTTCTACATTTCCTGGTAAAACTTGTCACAAGTAAGGCATAGTGGGTACTCAGATAACATGTAATGAATAATTAACTTCCAAACAGCCTTGATGAATGAATAGATAATGTCTTAAAAATTCCTACTAATGGTAAAGCAGTAGTACATATTTTTACCTTTGAAATAGTTCCACATTTCTAGTGAATAATAATTGTAAATGTATAAGAATTTTAAATAAACATGAAAGGGAAAAGTAAATAGAGGTAGAAGAAATTAGTGTCATCACTGAAATCAAGGCCTTAGCAAGTGGGAAAGTTACAAGAACTTAGAACTTATGTTGACTGACTCATAAAAATGTCAGTCAACATAAGTTGCTAGATATAAGACAGCAGAAGGAAGAAAATTCAACACAAAGATGGGGTTGTCCCACCTGATAAGCATAAAAAGCCAATTATTATGGCATCAGCTTTTGAAAAAAGAAAAGGCTGGGGCTGGCCCCGTGCCCGAGTGGTTAAATTCATGCAGTCTGCTTCCTGGCCTGGGGTTCACCAGTTCAGATCCTGGGCGCAGACCTACACACCACTCGTCAAGCCATGCTGTGGTGGCATCCTACGTAGAAGAACCAGAATGACCTACAACTAGGATATACCGCTATGCACTTCAGGGAGAAAAAAAAGGAATGTTTAAAGTCCTAAAAAAAAAGAAGAAAAGAAAAGAAAAAAGAAAGGGCTTTTACTGTGAAATTGATCTGCAAGGAGACAGGAGGCATAAGCTCTCAGATCTATCTCCCCAATCCAGACTTGGGGCAAATTTATGGGCTAAAGGGCAGGATGGTCTGAAGCGTGGAGATAGATGATTGGAGATAAGGAGAAGTGAGGTAATTGATGATCTGTACAAGTGCATTCAAGCTTCATGGCTCTTCACAGGACACATGTTCACAAAAGGGTGGTGTTAGCATGATCTGAGGGTGGCGTTTTCAGCTCTTTGACATCAAAAGGGTCACTTATCAGGCATTTGCCAGTCCCAGTTGATGGGTTGGGGGTCTCAACCAGCCTGAACTGGACAAAGGGTCACTTCTCAGTTCCTGGAAAAACCACTCTTAATTACTGTGTTGATAAGATGGGATCAGTTGAACTGGTCCTAGAGGGCCCATGGTTACAAAAACAAAGAAATATTAAAGAGAAACAAATTCTAGTATTAGAAAATACAGTACATACACCAAATTGTACTTCCACATTGAAAAATACAACCTGTTCCTTAGGCTAAATGATGTAGTATAAACAATAACTAAGAAAACTAACTACGAAGTTTTAAGTCTGCATTTGTCTTTTAAAAAGCCAGTAAAAGAAAATATATATTAAGTATGGCATTATTAAGAAACCCAAAGTAGATAAAGTTACACTAATAGTATCTGTAAATTTTAAAGAAATTCAGTTCTCTGGATCAAGGATTCTGAAACTTTTTGTGAAGTTTGGTGAAGCCTATGGATTCTCTATTCAGAATAACTTTTGATTATTACAGTAAAATGCAGGCTACAGAGAAAATTATACAGAAATATCATCAAATATTTTAATATGCATATTATGATATAGTAACAATGTACCTCTTTGTTAACACATTAGATAATAAGTACAATTAAATACAGGTAAGGCAAGGTTAAAGTTTATCTTTTTAAAGAGAGATCAATGTGAAAACTATGGTTGCTTATCCTAAATAAGAACATTAAACTCTGGAGTGGATTTTGACAAGGCAACATGCATATTACGGCAGACAGCCAACATTTTCAATATTTTGTGTGAAAGTTACAAGGCTTGAAAATATCCATTCCCAAAGATTTATTGTTGCAAACGTGATTAAATTTTCCATGACCTGTTTCATAAGATGAAGACTGACTACTTTCAGGGAACATCAGAATTTTGCAAGCCTTTTTGAATTACACTCCACTGTAAGAACATGTGGCATCATCATTTGGTGGCTAAATGACCACTAGGCACAGTGTTGCATGAGTTGGCCACTTGGAAACTATAAGTCTGAAATCACGTGAAATAACTGCAATTTGATAATAGTTTTGAGTATAAATGATATTTTGAGATATCTACAACAAGTATAATGTGCAGAAAAATATCCATGATCTATGTTGACACCAATACCACAGGTAATGCTCAATATTATTAAGGCTTTTGCTTATATCCGTAAAGGAAGGAAATAAATTTCCCATAAGGAAATTAACCTTACAGATGAGTGAAAATAAAGACAATTTTTCCATACACATTCATAAATATCCTAAACTCTTTCCTCACACCCTTGGCAGACCATGGACCAGGCTAAGAATTACTGTATCTAGACCCAGACAATATATTATCCCAGGATATTAACAGAACTTACACATATAATAATATTAACCACAAGAGTAATAGAAAACATTTGATCATATTACCTATGTTTATTACTCCTTACGATAGGACTATGAGATACATACAGGTATTACTTTCATTTCACAGTTAAGGAAAGTGAAATTTAGGTGAAACAAGTTAGCTTAAATCACACATAAAATTAGTAAATGTCAGAGTCAAAACTGAACCATTATATCCAATACCAACGTTAACATCAATAGTTCACCTAATGATGGAAATGTGAAACATTCTACAGATATACAGATATGGTGTGTGTGTATGCGTATTTGTGTGAGTCTTTCATACTCATACTCAGTGTCTATTGGATGGTTGAATAAACTGTAGGAAAGGCTAGCTGGAGACCTGAGAGTGAGAAATAAGACATTATGTGAGGACACAAGAAGAAGAATTAAGTAATTGAGTAAAAGAGGGTGAAAGTTGGTTTTTGAGTCGGAAGTATTGATAGGGCCTGTTGGATAATGACAGCAAATAAATATCAGTTGACCCAAAAACTCCATAAGACAGATAGGCAGATGCTCTAACAGTAAGGCTAGGAGATCAACATTTCCCACACTTGCGGGGGGCACTCCTCTCCTAGTCCGAGATGAAGGACACAGGCTCAGTCACTCCTCTCCTAGTCCGAGATGAAGGACACAGGCTCAGTCACTCCTCTCCTAGTCCGAGATGAAGGACACAGGCTCAGTCACTGCGAGAACAAAGATCTGCACCTCCCACAGCGTGCACACTGTGACACGTTGCTGCAGAGTTGCCCTGACAACTTCAAAACAACACTGCAAGTTTTGGATAAAAGCCTTTTCTTGTTCAGTTTCACATAATGTTATTTATCAAAGTAAGAGAAACATGTGAGAACCCTCATAGATTTTTTCCTACCTATTCATTATATATGTGTTTATAGCATTCATTATCAAGATGCTGGAGAGTTAAGTATGTGCTGGGTACATTAAAGATTTCACCACCTGCAAAAGAGGTTTAATAAATTACTCTAAACTTTGATGAAGGCACCTGGTGGTTTTCCTAAATTAGGAGTAATCTAAAAATAATTTAATCATGACCATCACTTAAGCTGTATGTATAAGGCAATTTTACTTGTTAGGAAAAACAATAATAATATAATGACAATTATTGTGCAAACAGACAGTACACCAATCTTAACAGCACACAAATGATATGCCTCGCCAGTTAAACCACCTGAACCTAGTTAGAACCCTCTCATTATTGAATCTCCAAAGACCAGACAACAATAGCGACGTGTTTAATTATCCGATTACAATCCACATTAAAGAAGAATGTGCCCCAGAAAAATATGCAGCATTTGTGATTTTTGAAGCTATTTAGAAAATTAATTTTATATTCAGAGACCTATAGCTTTTCTAGGGAAAAGGAGCAAAGCAAAAAGATATAATCTTTATAGACCCTAGAAAAATTAACTTTCTTTTTTTTGATGAATCTATTATCCATGTATAAAAGAACACACGTTAAAATATGAAGGCAAAGGATAGAGCGCATATTTTATAAACAGCTTGTTTTCATTTTCTGTGTCCAAGCATATTTAACAAACACAATAATATATTATTTAACAATATTACATATTTTGTATATATAAATGCATATATTTATGTATGTATGTGTATAATATGTATATATAGTTTTATATATACAATAACATATATTTAACAATATTTAACAAATATAAATAATATAATGACAAATATAACAAGTATAAATAATACAAATGATAAATTTGAGGCACAATAAAAATGAAAATTTTAGGCCTATACTTTTCACAACTAATTTATATATCCTTCAAAAATTCCAAATAGTTAGGAGACTAGAAAACGGAATTATCTAGCATGATGACCCCTCAAAAAGATGAGTTGATAAATTGCTGATACACACATTATTTGGTGATATGGAGTGATCAGCAAAAGAATTAAATAAAAAACTACTTTTTTAAAGTTTAGATGATTCAGTCTGGGAAGGGGGTAAGAGGGCAGAAAAGTGAAAGGACATTCAAACCCATTTGAAGACTTAACTATTTTTTAGCTATGTGCATTTATAACTTTTGATATTATAAATCAAAAGAATAATAAACATGCTAAGTTCTTCTTCTTAGGATTTCCGTCCCAAATCTCTCTCTTCTGGTGGCCTCCACTGATTACCAGTGTTGCCACAAATTATCCTTTTGTTATACATAAACACTAATAGCCACAGTTAGGGAATATGAGATTTCTTTAATTGTCAAGAACACAGACGCTGACATCTTATACCAGAATAGTAGCAGTGGGGTGGTAATTAGCAGATATATTATGAATACTTTTTTTTTAAGATTTTATTCTATTTTGTTTTCTTTTTCTCCCCAAACCCCCTCAGTAGGTACATAGTTGTGTATTTTTAGTTGTGGGTCCTTCTAGTTGTGGCATGTGGGATGCTGCCTCAGTATGGCCTGATGAGTGGTGCCATGTCTCTGCCCAGAATTCGAACTGATGAAACCCTGGGCCACAGAGGTGGAGCGCGCAAACTTAACCACTGGGCCACGGCTCCCGCCCCTGATTGAAGGTGTAGCTGACAGGACTTTCTGAGACGGGCTGTGAGAGAGAATGAGAGTAGTGAAGGTTGCTTCCCAAAGGTCATCACCAAGGTGACTGAAAGAATGATTTCCTGCGGCAAGAAAGCCTGGAAGGAGAGTGTAGGGTAGGAAATTACTGCAAATTAAAGGTGACCAAAAATTCCTTGGCACTTCTGCCGTTGAAAGGTGGGTCTACACCCTTCTCCTTGAACGTTTGTAGGCTCTTTGACTGTTTGAACTCATAGAATACATGTGATGCTGTATATTTTTCTGACGATTAAATGAGATAACTTATGCAGACAGCCTAGGTAAGTGACTCCTGTTATAAATCACTCAACACATGTTAAATGGTTTTCAATTTTTAAAGTCACCAATTTTTAAAGCCAGATAGAGGAAATTAATGTTATGAATTAGAATGCTGTATAGATTTTATAATAATTAAATCATTCAAAGAAGTAGAGGGGAAAAGGAGAAATGGAATAAACAGTGCACACATTAATATCATCCTCATTTATAGCGGATAGTAGATATTTTTTAAATGTGACAATTCATAAAATAAAAGTTCATACATATTAAGTCTTAAAAGTTAACCTCTAAAATAATCTGTAATAATATTTCTAAAGTAGGGATGAAAAAGAGTACAAAATTGGTGGCCTATTGAAAGCATGAGTATTTGTTCTTTTCAAAGTAGAAAATCAATATGTTTGTAGGAGTTTTCTATTGCTCCCAAAACAAATTACTATACAGTAATGTGTGTGTTGTGTAATGGCAAACAATGTGGATTATATAATACTTTTACAGAAATAACATTAAATATATATTTTTTTCATATCCCAGAAACAAATTTTGAAAAGATATGCAATAAATTAGAGGGTTGTAAGGGAAAGAGATGCAGGAAAACTTCTCAATTACTTTCATAATTTTGCAATTTCAAATGAAGACTTTATAAAATAAAATGAACGCAAAATTCCAATTATGACAATACATTTCTAAAATATGTCTCAACTCTCATCCACTGAATAAAAATAAATATGCCCACATTCTACTTAAAACTATGAAGTCTTTATTTAGTTATAAATGTATTTTTTAAGCTAGTTATCTCTCTGATAATTACAGGCTTCTATTCATCTGTAAATCTTTCTGATTCTAGTTTATCCAAAGTTATTTAAAGTCAGAATAATATGAATCCTCTCAAGTAAAAACTAAAGACTATAATACACTATACTTCAGAATCTTATTCTTGAACTTTCTGAGTAGACTGGATATCTAAAACATGACAAAAATAGAGATTCAGAGAGCTGTAGTTAGTGTCCTCATTTTCTCCTTTTCTTTCTAATTCCACTCAAAAATTGCCCTTTTGACCACCACTGTAGTCCTCAGTCATGAACAACACATCACAAATCATATTTTTGAAAAGGGAAAGCTTTCTACAGGCTTATTATTGTACTAAGATCAAGCGTACCATCGTATGATGAAACAGAACTATTTTGATTACTCAGATCATGTGGGACCTAAAGTATAATATTTTTCATGACAGTATTTAGACAAGTGAGTCAAAAGCGATATTGTTGTTTAAAGTGCCTGACAGTGGCATACATTATCCCCTTCTCTTGCTAATAGAAAGCTGTCCTGTTTTACCCCATACCTCAGTTCTTCATATACATGAATTGACCTCATTTCATAGTGCTCATTTTGCTTTACACAAAATTTCTACCTCATGATATCATTAATCGTTTATTTCTGTTATAATTATTATTACTGATTATTTGGTTTATGTTTTCTAACTAGAAGGCACTAGAAACAAACAAACAGACAGAAAGTAGATGAATCTGTAGTCTTTACGGTGTACTATCCTGAAGGAAGTATCACTCAGTAGTCCTTTTGTGGTACCGTCAGAATTATTTTTCAAAGAACTAAGCCATAGAGAATTCTGTCACTAACTCAGACTCTAAATATATTTTATGAAGAAAAATATATTTAAGCAAAAGAAGGCCAAGAAATTTTATTGCACTGAAAAAAAGTTTAGTTTGAGAAACTAAAACCGTACCATAGATGTTTTATTAAAATTCCGCACTTTTTTTGTTTTGTTTTGCCTTCTTTTTCTTTGCAGCATATGCATCATAACCTACTATGTGTAAGATGTACTCCATCTGTCAGAGTCCTTTGGGAAGCTTTTGAAGTCTAACGTTTGAGACTTTCTGATTCATCACCATGCAAGAAACTATGACACACTTAGTGTCTCATTGCTCTGGGGAGTGCATTGTAACTTGACAAGGGGATAGAGAGAATGACCTGAAAGCTCTTTTCCATCTCTTGCTTTTATGGTAAAACATTGAGCATTGGTTGTGTTTGCTTTCTCAGAATTATTAGGCAGTTTAACTGGTAGACATGAAGCCATTTTGGTATGAAAAAGCTAATAACTGGCAACTCAATATATAGAGTAAAATATGAAAGCTGGGTGAGATTCTGATAATATATGTCATCCATTTCAAGAATATTGGAGCATGACAGAGTTTCCATGCCTTGAAGAATCGTGTTAAACTGTAGTATACGTTAGGAAGACTGATGACTAGGAAGGAAAAATAACCAGGAAGAGAGTTTGAATTGCTTTCATAATTCCTGCCATTTCAAAACAAACCACAGAACAATCCCCACAAATTTGCTAGCTCGAGAGCCCTGATGGGAGCTACAAATGGAGATTCTGACAAGGAAGAAGAATCGCACATAGAATCACAGAGCAATTACAGGCATTACTAACTTGAAATAGAAAAATTGAGCCCAGCTGCTTTGCACTGACCACTGGGGAAAAATCTGTGTTTCTGTTGTCTACAGCGTTCTTGGCAAATCTCACCAACATCAAATACATGTTTCTATGCCTAGTAATTAAAACCCAACACGTTCCCAGCAGTTGCACAGAGGCTGAGGTCAAAAGAGCATGTTAGGACAGCCGAACTAGCTCAGCTGCATTTCTTGAGGACAACTGCTTTTCATAATTAAGCTTTAAACAGCCTAATTCAAAGAAGAACCACCCCTACCTCCTAAGGCCCATTCTGCTGCAGTGGAAATTTCTTAAAATGGGATTTTCTTGGAACATAGACAGTATCGGCAATATGATCTGGAAACCATATTGGAAGGGAAGTTACATTGGAAAGTGTATCATTGCTTTTTTTAAAAAATATATATTCCTTCCTTGTTATCCTACCATTTATTGTCAGTCTTTATCACGTAAGTAAAATTTACAAGTACTCCTTATTACCACCAAGCACACACATCTCTTTTATTACCTAGTGTATTAATTCAATCAAAAACTACACGCATTTTATCTCTGCCACGTGTCACATACTAGGAATACAACAGTGAGAAGGGCATGTGCCTTACAGATAGGATAGAGAGCTCACATTGGGAGAGACAGAGAAGTCAGCCTAAAATTACAATAGCATACTACCAAATACATAAGCACACGTGTCATGGTGCTCACAGGGATGAGGGGACACAGATTTTGAAGGTCAGAAAAGGTTGCCTGGGAGAAGTACATTCAACTCGGAGACCAGAAGAAAAAGAGTTGGAATTATCTGGGTGAAGCAAGGGTGGATCTTTTCTCAGGTATTGGAAAGGCAAATGTTGAAGGTGAGCAAAACTGTCATATTCCAGGACTTATCGTGGTATGGCTTTTACCCAGATACCTCATCTATACTCACTATCTCCACTTCTCTTAAAATACACCACTTCCCCCAGGTTTTGTCCTTTGGTATCCTCCATATTTTTTTCCGTCTAACCTTCTCAAGGACTTCGCTCTTGAAATTAGCCTTTTTCCTTCTGTTTTATCTATTCATCCCTCTCTGAAATCATTTCATCCTTTACATGTACCTTATATTACCTATCAAAAAATAAAGGAAAAGAAAATTTCTGTTAACCGCCATGCTAAGGAGTTTCACGTTTTATCCTGAGACTAGTAGACAATCAGTGAAGAGTAGTGAGAACCAAATACCATGAGATTTGACTCCTGGAAAATATCATCCTGGCCACGGTGTGTGGAATCAGTTGGAGGGGGCAGACAGGAAACAAGAAGACTCATCAGGAGGCTTGCTAGCGGCCCTGTCTAGACAGTGGCAGTGGGGACAGACATTAGATCATTAGACAGATGCAGAGAGAGAGTAATGAGAAGCACAGAAAGAGGCAGGGCTGGATTAGATGATTTATTCGGCCCGTTAAACATGTTAACTTTGCGTGTCTGATGAGCTTGAAAGTAGAGTTGTTAATCACGGATTTCTGGGGAATAAATTGGTAGAAATTTTGAAGTCTTTGGCCTAGGAGGTCCAATCTCGAAATGTTGAGAACTTATACACACACATACACCCCCCCACCTTGAAGGGACTGAAAACAGGTTAGGGAGAAAACCATATGAATAGTATCTACTAACAGTGCTACTGTACATACCAGAGACATATGTTTTCAGTTAATCATTTCCAGTTCTTATTCTGGCTTGTTGCTAACTACTTCACATCACTGGCTTCCCTGGAATACAATTTCCTTGAGTATAAAATAGAGGGGTTCATGGGGCTGGCCATGTGGCCGAGTGGTTAAGTTCATGCACTCGGCTTTGGAGGCCTGGAGTTTTGCAGTTCAGATCCTGGGCGCAGACATGGCACCTCTCGTCAAGCCATGCTGAGGAGGTGTCACACATAGCACAACCAGAAGGACCTACAACTAGAATATACAACTATGTACTGGGGGGCTTTAGGGAGAAGAAGAAGAAGAAAAAAAAGATTTGCAACGGATGTTAGCTCAGTTGCCAATCTTTAAAATAGAAAAAAACAATAGAAAGATTCAAATACAGAATTATAAGGTCTCTATCACCTTCCATCTCCAAAATTCAAAGTGTCTGATTCTCAGACCAATTTTAAACTCAGAAAATGCTACATTTAGTATAAGTAATGTCCCAGTACCTCAACATGAATCACCTGCAAATCCCAGGATTTAAAATTCCAGGCAAAACTGGGCCTCTCTTCTTAGGAAGAGAAGATTTGGGGCCCCCCTCCTGGCTTTTTGGATTCACCCAGAAGCAGTCCTGAGACGAGGTTTTGAGCATGTTAGTTATTTGGAAGATAAGGAAAACATCTGTGTGGGAGAAGAGAAATCAGACAAGTAAGGAAAGAGAGCCAATAAAGGGTGTGTTTTAATGCCAGCCCACGCTGTGGGTTACTGGAGCTTAATCCCACTGGAGAAACTTGGGAGGCCAGAGATATCCCCACTGGAGGGTGAGAGAGCCGGGGGAGTGATACGCCACCTCCTGTTAATTGCTGCTTGCGGGCTGTGCCTATGGCACATCTGGCTTGCTGCATGCAAGCCACAAGTTCTTCTACAGCCATAGAAAGTCTTCAGACAAAAAGAAGCAGGTGCTAGACATCAGGAAGCAGCAGAGTCAGAGGGTGAGGGGATATGACGAGGCCCAGTTGTTATCTGCTCAGCAGAAAAAGTCTAATAAAGTCTTCTCTAGCCCAGAACCCTAAGAAACCCATGCCCCAAAGAATCTGCAGGGTGGATCCTATAAACTGAAGACACCAGGACTTCCTAAAATGTTCCCCAGCCTTTAACACGTCATTACATAGTCTCGTGATTTACATATATTTATTAGGATTTATCTTTACCTTTTCATAAGTAGGGATGTAGAGATCTGAATAGTAACGAAGATAAGAGAGAATTATTATGACCAATATCTAGAACAGAAAATAAGATTCACAAATTTTTCAGGTATTTCATCAGTACTATGCATTTTATTCTCTAGTAACTTGTTGATAGAATCATGCTGTGATATAGAATATATTTATTTCAAATTTACCTAACTTGTAAGGTATTCTCCAGCTTAAGTTGGGAATAGAAACCTGACATAGTAATTAAAAATGTTACTTTTACTTCTTAAAATCAGGAAATTAATTTAGTCATTAAGAGCATCAGTCCAAGTTATTTAGTAATTTTGCTGTCATTAGTAATAACATTTTTTTGTATGTTCAGGATGGAGTAAATATTTTCTAGTTTATTTCCTCAAATATTTTAGACTCTTCTCAGGATAAATTATATTTGGTAATTTTTCAGAAATAGAAATAAATGATAGACTCTATCTTATTTTATTTTGAACTTCCTTGTTATTATTTTTTTCTTTTTGTTTTAATATAGTTACATGGCAAGGGCATCTCTGTAACAATTCTTTTAAATAGATGAGGAGGGGATACATTCTAACTTTTATCTATGTCTTGGATGCCTAGCCTAGTGCTTTGTGAATGAAAGGAACTCAAAAAGCTTTATTAAAATAATATTATTAATATTCTCAACTTCTTTCTCACTTTGAACTCTGGCAGGCTTGTTCCTATATTGTCTCTGGTACAAAGGGATGACAGACAGTGATGCCCCAACTCTGGAAGCCCAGTAATCATTCGCACAAGTATAACGGAGGAAGAAGAAATTTGCTATGTAATGCTCATATAAGATAGGGACTGGCAAGCTAGCACATCTGTCTAGTGTATGAGATGATTGTAGCCGATGACCATGGCTTGTCCTAGGTAAGGTTGTTTAAAAAGCCCTTGGTTTTCTAACTATAGTGGGTTAAATGGCGCAATCCCTTCCAAAATAAAAAAGATATGTCCACCCAGAATTTGTGAATGTGACCTTACTAGGGAAAAGAGTCTTTGTGGATGTCATTAAGTTTAGGATCTCCAGATGAGATCATTTTGGGTCATCCAAGTTGGTCCATATTCCAATAACACGTCCTTGTAAGAGACAGAACAGAAACAATACACACAGAGGAGAAATCCACATGAAGGAGGCAGAGTTCCACAGCTGAAAGCCAGAACCCTGAGGCTGCCAGAGCTAGTGAAGACAAGGAAGGACTCTGCCCCGGGGGCCTTTGGAGGCAATGTGACCCTGCCAACACCTTGAGTGCAGACTCCTGGCCTCCAGAACTCTGACAGAATACATTTCTGCTGTGTTAAGGCCACCCAGTTTGTGGTCATTTGTTACAGCAGCCACAGGAAATTAACACAGGTATTATCATTTCTATAAGAGCTATTTTCAGTCTTATGAGTGAACTTTTGATAAGATTTTCTGTTTTCATATCACTTGAAAAGCTATGAAAGGTTGTTACTGTGATGCCAGCTTTGACCTTTTCAGTTTCAGCAAACATGGCAACATGACCAGTGTTCCCTATGTCTGTTTTCATTGAATTCTCAGCACGTGAAGCAGGTTATTTCCCTGCCCACTTTCAGCAAGGCATGGCCATTTGGCTAGGTCTACTCAAAGAAACACAGAGGGAGGTACCAGTATTGATTCCGTGTGCTCTTTTTCATTTCTCCAGTGACCTAGAGTCTTAGTCAGCTTGGGCTATAACTAACAGAATGCCAGAGACTGTGTGGCTCAAACAGACATTTACTCCTCATGGTTCGGGCAGCTGGAAAGTCCAAGATCAGGGTGCCAGCATGCTCAAGCTCTTGGTAAGGGTACTCTGCCTGGCTTGCTGAGAATCACCTTCTTGCTGTGCCCTCACATGGCAGAGGGAGCTTTGGTCTCTCTTTCTCTTCTGATAAGGGCACTAATCCCATCATGGGGGCCCCACCCTCATGACCTCATCTAAACATAATTACCTCCTCAAAGCCCCACCTCCAAATACCATCATATTGGGGGTTAAGGCTTCCACATACAAATTTTTGGGGAGACACAAACATTCAGTCCATAATCTCAAGGAAACAAATGAGGGAATGGGGATGCCACTAGAACAAAGCAGCAGATAGCGGCCCTAGAGAATCTCCCAAATCAATAGTGGGCTCAATAGGAGCAAAGAATACATTTCTACTGTGTTAAGCTATACAGATGGCTGTGGTGTTTGTTACCACAGTATAACCTACATTACTCTGACTGAGAGAGAATATAAAGCTTGGGTTACAACTGTATGAATCCCCAGATTAAAACTCCTCTAGGTAGAAAGCAATTGATTGAACTACATTGTCATAGGATTTGGCCCATTATACATACAAATTTCCTATAAACACATAGTACTAACTAATGTATGATGTGTAACATATAGAAACATAAAATATGGAAAGGTTTAAATAAAAGCTAATAATTCAATGCTATCTGGGACCTGGAAATTTAATATTTAAAAATATATTTTTATTATTTGATTTAATTTTTGGTTAACATATTATGTTTTAGAGAAAATAGTATTTCCACCTTATAATTGCTGGAACCTGTGAATATGTTACTTTATGTGGCAAAAGAGACTTTGCAGATATGATAAAGATCCTGAGATGGGGGGATTATCCTGGATGATCTGGTGGGCCAATGTAATTCAAAGGATGCCTAAAAGAGGGAGACAGGAGGTCAGAGAGGAGAGAATATGCTATAGGGCTGACTTTAAAGATGGAGAAAGGGGTCACAAGCCAAGGAATGCATTTGGCCTCTAGAAGCTGGCAAAGGCAAGAAAAATTCCTCTTTCTCCCACGGCATCTGAAAAGAACACACATCTGCCAGTACCTTGATTTTAGCCTAGTGAAACTGATTTTGGACTTTGACCTCCAGAACTGTAAGATACTAAATTTGTATGGGTTTAAACCTCTAAGTTTGTGGTAAATTGTCAGAGCAGCAATAGGGAACTAAAACAACTTTTATCTATATATATTGTTTTTTTACTTACATTGCTTCCAGCCTTGAAAAGTTTTAAAATTTTTCTACCCTCACCTTCTCAGCAGTTTGGTATTTCAGTCTGCTCTGTGTACTTACAATGTTTTAGAAATTTTCATTTTAAAATCCCTCAGCTGACAATCTATAATATGTTAGGAAAACCTTAGTTCTAAATTCCACATAGGTGATAGTATGAAGAATAATTGGATTTGTGCTAATCTCAGGAAATGCTTTGCCACTCTGTCCCACATGCATTGGGTTCCTATAATTTTCCTATTCAAAGCAGAAAAAAGGGGTATGTGGAGAAATACTAAGCTACGTCTTCATGGAGGGGTAAAGAATTTAATATAGCGAAAAAGATTCCACTGACAACTGTCCTTTATTTTAAACAACTTTCCCCGTCTTTATAAGAAATAGGTAAACTAAAAAGGAATGGGTCTTCTTGTGAGTTTTGATGTTTGATCATTATTTTTAAGGACTGCTCTTTTAAAAAATGGCCCCTGACAGAGACAAATTTCAATTCCTAGAAGAGTGATGTATATGCCCACTTGAAAAAAAAAATCTTTGAATACAATGGTTTTTAAAAGAAGCTGTATCTTTCAGGCTGGTGGCCGCTGCCATGGCCACCTTTGCTACCAGAGGCGCTGCAGGTGGGGATGTGGAGGCACTGCTGGTTGCACTGTCAGAAGCCAGATAAAATGTCCTCCTGCTCTCTCTGCCTTTCTTCAGCTGTTGCTTCCCATCGACAGACACTATCAGGACGCCAAATGGCGGGGCAGTCAGTGTATGGAGTTTTTCCCCAGAATTGAGAAGAGGTGAGGAATAGTGTCCTGCTCTTAGACAAAGCACAGGAACTGCCCATCAGCCACTAGGTCACAAGTTTATGGACAACTAAAAACACTGGCTGAATTAATTTTATAAGTTTTCTCAACCCCTCTTGCTTACTTTGCTTCTAAATCAAGCATAGATGGAAATTGAAGAAAAGCATCGCACCATTGCTTTCACAAATTTTAAAGAAATTTTTTTTAAAAATTCATGAAGATCATATTGAGCTTTCATATTTTAAATATATATATATAAATTGTTTTTAAAAGTTGTGATAATATTAAAATATCAGATATCATGGAAAATTTATGGGGATTATTCAATCATAATAAAGAAAATCTTAAAAGCACCACTTTGATCATCTGACAGTTATATTGACCAAAAACCTGATCTCTGCTAAAACAATGAGTTCATTAATCACCCTGACACATCCATTAACTAGTCACCAGCAACCAGACCAACCAAGATGCTGTCAGTGTTGAGCTCCTGGTGGTACTTCTGGCAGGCTCTGAAATTTCAAAATGCTAAAATGAATGCCACGTCATTGTTTTGGTCTCTCAAGACTCAGACATTTTTGACTTATGAAGAACATGGAGAATATTATTGCATCATTTTTTTTATTTCAAAGTTAATTTCAGTATTTTCTAAAGCTTTTTTTACAGCGTGGACTCAAAAAAAAAACCAGATTAATCAGAGGATAATTTTCAAAACAATTTAGTAATGTCTTTTCATTTAATAACATACATTACACTGAAAGATAAAAGTGCATATATATTGTTCATTTCTTAACTAATTATATTTATATGTTTTAGAAACATTGGCATCATGATTGACAATATATATTATTGCTTAGACAGATACAATGAAGATTTGTCCTTAATTTCTAATTTCTTAGGTATCAAGAATTTTTAAATTGACCTCCTAAAATCAAATTTTAACAAATTATGAAAATCAACTTAATATTTAGAGAAATGCTAACAAACCATGCCTCCCCTGTCTTTGGAAATAGGAAAAAAGAGTTCTTATAAGTATGGGAATTATAAACCACAATAGATGTTCCACAAAAGTCATTAAAATGGGTGTTTGTGGTTAGTTGTAAACAATTTCCTATTGTTCCTGTCGGTCTTTCAAATTTTATGACGATAGACCCTACCAAATTTATACATTGGCTTTTTATCAAAAAGGTTTCTCAGAAATCAGAGTATTTCATAATCATGTATATAAAAGATAGGGTTTAGGTGCCTCTTTAGTCCATTTAACTTTATTAAAAACATAATGTAATGGAGCTTAAAAATATACTACCGCATTTGAAAAATAGCATAAAGTATTTGGGTTATCAAGGCAAATGTTATTTATATATATATATATGTATATATATATATATATATATTTTTACTGAGATACAAGACAATCTGAATTATTTAAACCTAAATATAGAAATCACAAATAAAAGCACGAATTCGGGTCAATAACTGCTGAATTGTTTACTCTTCCTTTTTCTTGTTTTCCAATACAAGTAATAAATGACAGGTGAACACTTCATCTCTGTCCAGTCATAAAAACTGACTCTATTTCTTGTTACCTTTTTGGCTCACTCTTTATCAAAGATCATATTTTGTACCCTAAGTTTAATACAAAGTTCCTAACGTACCTCACCTGCCACTGGGCATGAAATAACTAGCTAGCAACAGCCTGGGCTACTTTGCTCTAGGAAATATTTAATGGTACTGAGGAGAAGGGAGCATGATACTTTGCACTGGGCACTCAACCAGGTGTGTACTCCAGCAAACAGGGGCTTTACTTACGGAGGCATTTCCACAGTCTTCCTATTTCCACAGTCCACAGAGAACGCTGATTCAGTAGAAGGAACACAACTCCCAACGAGAAAGAAAACATAACTTGCCGATATTACTGGCACAAAAAGTGATTGTGTCCAGTAGTCATTCTGCAGTTGACAACCAGAAACTCAAACCACCTGCGATTAGGAATGAGAGTCCTGTGGCAAGAACCAGGCATCACATAATAGAAATCTTGAGAAAAGACAATGTAGGACGCCCAAGAGCATCTTAGGAGCTCGAAAACCAACTTTATTCCAGACAAAGAACTTTTTGCCTAGCCAAGATGATCAAGCTTAGGCAAAAGCTATTTAGGGAAAGGAACACAAGAATGATTTTTTAAAACCTGTAGATTATACCTAACATTGTTTATTAACATTTCTATCTACCTTCTTTGTGATAAATTAAACATCTCAGCCCCCCTCTGATGATACCTGGATATTCTGACAACTTTAATGAAGACTCCAGTTACAAATTAGTACTTTGTGTTCCCCAATCAGACAGGAATTTCTATCAAGCTTTACTTTGTTATTTGTGTTATGAAAACTACTTCTTTTAACTTTTCTAAATATAAAATTATAATATTCAATATTCTTTTAGAAATATTAACTGTTTCTCTTTACCACTGACCTACTGCCCAGTAGAGGCTGAGCCCCCTAAGCAGATGTAATTTCTTATTCAAACTTTTACATAAGTATATAATATGTATCTAGTCCTCAAAAATGTTTGATCAGAGGAAGAAAAGATGAAGAACAGAAAGAACAGGTCCAAATATATGTATTTAACTCCCAGCTTTGCTATGAATGACCTGCATGACATTGGCCTATCTACCCTTTGAGAAATTAGTGGATTGTGCCAGAAATCTGCAAGATCTCTCTTACCACTAACATTCTATGAGCTTGTGATCATTATTCATGATATAATCCTGAGTTCATGATTCTGTGTAAGACTTGTCTCTTTAAAAATGGGAAAACCTATACTTTGATAATTGTATGAACTTCAGAAGATAATCTTTAAAAATTAAAGAAAAATATCTGGTAAAACAGAGAAGCTAGGCCATGCATACTTATCTTCTTACTCTCAAAAGTCTTCTAAAATGGAAGTAAAGAAAAGAATTACAATACATAAATCCTCAAAAACAAAAAGAAGAGGAGCAAAAACATCCAAACATCCTTTTGTCCAGTATTTGCTGGACAAAAGAGTTCAGCAAATACTTGGAAGGCAGCAAGCTGATAAAATGGTAAAATTTTCAGAGATGAGAAACCTAAAGTGCGTTCAGAGGCCAGTACTGAAGAGGAGCAAGCTGATTTACCTTTTGGAAGCATTCAGTTCCAAGGAAGGTGTATGAGCTTCAAGTCCAAAAATAAGGGGATTGATAAAAAATTTTCATGTAGATATATTATATTCTCCAGTCCCTTCTAAAAAGTGTTTCTCCAAAAGTTGAGAAAACAGTAGAGATTAAATCCTCCAAAAATGCAAAATGTTTACTTTCCATGGATGTCATCTTACAAATCAACTGAAGTGAGGCAAACCAAGGAAATGGAAGACTGATAAATCTAGCAAACAGGGGATTTAAGAAACAAAAGTGGCAAAGAGGAGGTCCAGGATAACAACTCACGGCATTCCTAAAGAGAAACCAGTCCAGATGCAACTAGGAGAATAGAATGTTCACAGAAGAAGGTCTCCAAGGCGAAAAATGGCTTTGATAGATTATCTACTACTTTAGACTACATGGGAGAAGAAAGCATAAACAGGCACATGACAGATTTTATATAATATAAATAAGAACAGGTATTTAGAAAATTTTGTAAGTTATGAAAAGAAACTTTATGTCAAAAAAAACTTGAACACGGAAGTAAATAAAATCATAGCATAACAGTTCCCTCTGCATTGAACATTAACATAATCATAATATAAATACTAATGCTTTTTTTTTAGCAAATTTATTTTTATTTATTTTATTTTTTTGAGGAAGATTAGCCCTGAGCTAACTACTGCCAATCCTCTTCTTTTTGCTGAGGAAGACTGGCCTTGAGCTAACACCCATGCCGATCTTCCTCTACTTTATATGTGGGACGCCAACCACAGCAGGCTTGCCAAGTGGTGCTGGGACCACACCTGGGATCCGAACCGGAGAACCCTGGGCCACCAAAGTGGAACATGCTTACTTAACCGATGAGGCCACTGGGCTTGCCCCTAAATACTAATTCTTTAATTAAATAAAAACTTGGCAAAGTATTTGGAAAGATAGACAAGATATAAAAAGAATTTGCATCTAGATAGAGATGATGGAGTAGATTTTGGAAAGGATACTTTCAAGACATTTGCATATTTTCTATATGCACATGTGAGGGACTCAGTTTTCTGTGCAACAGACCTTGAAGTAACAGCTAATAAGTCACGATCTGACGCTATTAAATATTTTGGGCATGATGTATATCCTAACTTCTCCTTGCTTAAAGGAAAAATACATATGCTTTTCGTCTTTCAATTTATAAGAAATTAAATACTTGGATAGTAACAAATAGATCCTGTGGTTTGGAAAAACCAAAAAAGACCTTTCCTGAATGTTGGCTTACGAGGATGCTACACATCCAAGTTTGGGGCTAGGCCCGGGGGGAGATGGCAAATTCTTACTAGAACACATCTGTTTCCTTTATACTGCAAAGACAGTCATATAAGGAAGGAAAGAAGGGAGGGGGGAGGGGAAGACAGTGGCAGAGGCCAGCTAGCAGTGCTTAACTCTGAGAGGAAAAGTGATTTAATTGCAGGTCTTCCTCAACTTACAAAGGGGTTACCTTCCAATAAACCCATTGTAAGGTGAAAATATTGTTAAGTGGAAAATACATTTAATACACCTAACCCACTAAACATCCTAGCTTAGCCCAGCCTACCTTAAACATTCTCAGAAAACTTACATTAAGCTACAGTTGGGCAAAATCATCTAACACAAAGCCCACTTTATAATAAAGTGTTGAATAGCTCATGTAATGTATTCAATACTGTACTGAAAGTGAAACAACAGAATGGTTCGATGGGCACAGAATGGTTTTAAGTGTATCAGTTGTTTACTGTCATGATCACGTGGCTGACTGGGAGCTGTGGTTCACTGCCCAGCATCACAAAGGCATCGTGAGGCAGATCCCTAGCCTGGGAAAAGATCAAAATTCAAAGTACAGTTTGTGCTGTATGTGTAAGGCTTTCGCACCATCATAAAGTCAAAAAATCATAAGCCAAAACATTGTAAGTCGGGGACTGTCTATACTTCTGTGGGTAAAAAAGCGTGAGTGATTATCAGTTTGTCAACACCATTGGAATCTAGAGTGACAGCTAATAGGTCATGATGTTCCTAGGGTCATGATAAACCAACAGCAAAGTATAATGTTTCTTGACCTTTATAATTTAAAAATAATCAAGAGCTTGTACAAACTTCCAATTATAAAATAAATAAGTCCTGGAGATGTAATGTACAGCATGGTGACTATAGTTAATAATACTGTATTGCATATTTGGAAGTTGCTAAGAGAGTAGATCCTAAAAGTCCTCATCACAAGAAAAAAAAAAACTTTTGTAACTATGTATAGTGATGGATGTTACCTAGACTTATTGTGGTCATCGTTTCACAACATATACAAATATCAAATCATTATGTTGTGCACCTGAAACTAATTTAATGTTATATGTCAATTATACCTCAATAAAAAATAATTATCAAGAGTTGACAAGGAGAAGGCTGATGTCATCCATCAAAATGGAGTATGATGGTCCTTCATGGATCACATACCCAAATCCCAATAATTGAAATGGAATCCAGTTTTCCTTGAGGAAATATCCACAATATCACCGCAAGTGTATATGGAAAGTTTTCTCTGATCCTTCCTTTACGAGTTGAAGGTTATTTCTAGGGTACCTCTGCACTAAAACTCTACGAGCAGGAGATTCTTCATGGTTGGCTTTGAAGATAAAGGGAGCCATGTGCCAAGGAATGTGGGTGGTCTCTAAGAGCTGAGAGCCAGCAAGGAAACAGGAAACCCAGAAGAACAGAAGATGGGTCTTACAGCTGCATGGAACAGGATTCTGCCATTAGCCTGAATGATCTTGGAAATGGATTATTCCCCAGAGCTTCCAAATAATAAGGAAGCCCAGCCAATACGGTTAAGTGTGAGACCCCGTGCAGAAAACCTCACAGAACAGATCCTGGCCTTCAGACCTACAGAACTGTGAGATGGTAATTGCAGACTGTTGTTTGAAGCTAATAAGTACGTAGCAATTTGTTACACAGCAATAGGAAACTAATACAAAGTAGAATCAAAATCAGTTCACCCTCACATGGCAGGAGTAGCAGTGTACATTCACTATTTCACCCAGGATTATATTAACTTTTCTGCTGTCATGTTATATCACACAGTAACCTCAATTGCCTGGATATTCCTCAGACGATCACGCTGATCTATAACACTGATAGCATTATGCTAAGTAAACCTGTTAAGCTGGAAGTGGAAAATAATTTAGATGCCATATTTAGTCTCATATACACCAGAGGGTAAGAAAAACTCCAGAAAGATTTAGGAAACTGCCGTATCAGTGATGATTATAGGGGTCCAGAATATAGCAATTAAGATAAAGGACAAGTTATTTACCTCTTCTTTCTAACCACTAAGAAAGTGATACAAAACTTGCTAGGCCTTTAGATTTTGGAAGGAGGATATATTGCATTTCAGAATACTGCTCCAGGGGCCAGCCTCGGGGCTGAGTGCTTAAAGTTCCTTGCGCTGTACTTCGGCGGCCAGGTTCACCGCTTCCGGTCCAAGGCATGGACCTACTCCACTCATCAGCCATGCTGTGGAGGATGATGTATGACATCCTCCATACAAAGTGGAGGAAGATTGGCACAGATGTTAGCTCAGGGCTAATCTTCCTCACCAAAGGAAAAAAATAAATATATATAGCCTCCAAATCCTCTGACACTCCTTCTATGAAAAAAAAGGGGGAAAAAAAAAATAATACAGCTCCAACCCCTTTATTGAGGGACCCAAAAGGATGAGAATTTCAAGGAGGACACAGAGCAAGAAAGGGCTTTGCAACTGGAACAAGTGGAGATACAAGTTGCCCCCACAACCTATCCTATATGACTGAGTAGATCTGATGTTGCTAAATACATCAGTCATGGATAAAGATGCTGTTTATAATCTTGGAAAGCCCCAGCAGAAGAAAGGCAGTGTAGATTCTTATAGCTCTGCATCAAAGAACTGCTCTCTGTTTGAAAAACCCAGCACAAAGCAACCCAGAAGCTCTTCCTCAAAAGAAGACTATTATCTGCAAAAGATAGTATAGCTTTTCTCTAAAATCCTAAAAGTCCCAAAGACTCCATAGGACATCCCTATCTGGCACAGATATTTCAAGCTCCTTTTTAGCTGGATGACGTGGCCCAAATAGCAGAGCAGCTTGCATGACAGGTTGGGCCCCTTCTAGATCCTTCTTTTGCTCTGGAACTCACATAAAATTGTCAGCTTTTTGCCTTGTTTGGTAAATAGGTCAAAGCAGCATACCAGAAGGAGGAATATGCTGCCTACAACTTCTAGAGCCCCATTATGTGATTCACCCCTTCCTTGCTTTTAGGACAGATCAGATACGATGACTTGTCCTTCATCTTAGAAGGGATATACAACATGCTCAAACCACTGGAACTGTCAAAAACCCAAAAACATTAACTGAGGGAGCAGGGCACTGAATTTCCTGGTACGTATATGTCTTCTAAATGTGTTAAAATATGTATACGTGGGATAGCTATACTTAGTAGTTAAAAGAGCTGCTTCCTGATCACCAGGTCTAATTGCATGATATTATCAATATAGCGGATTAGCATATTTTATGGAATGAAGAGGCAACAGAGGTCTTGCAGATCAGATAATGACAGAGGACCGGAGAGTTGGAATAGCATTGAAGTAGGTCACTGAATGGCCAGAAATTGAAAGCCACTTTTGTTGGTTTCTTTACTAAAAGATATAGAGAAAAGAAAAGAATTCTCCAGATGAATAATTGCATAGCAGTTACCAAAAACTATGTTGACTTGCTCTAGTAAAGAAGATGCATCTAGAACACCATTTGCAATTGGAGTCACTACATGATAAAGTTGATGATAATCCATTGTCAGTCTCCAAGGTCCTATCCTCTTTACATAGACCAAATAGGTTATTAGAATGAAAACATGGTAGAAATCACTATCTCTGTACCCTCAAGTTCTTCAAAGTGACATAATCTCTTCAGACCCTCTAGGAATGCAGTAATTCTTTTGGTTAACTAGTTTTCTAGGTAGAGGAGACCTAGTGGGCTTCATTAAACTGGTTCTACTATAATAGCTCTCACTCCACTTGTCAGATTACCAGTATCAGGATTCTGCTTTTTGCTGAGTGTGTTTATACTAAACTATGCATTCAGGAACTGGGGAAATAACCATTGGATGTGTTCAGGGACAAAATAGGCCTGCCGTAGGGTAAATCCCAGAAAAAGTCCATTATGTGCTTGGCCTTCTATACCCCTAAGCTGACTGGCTGACCGTTCTGGACTTTATAGGAATTAGAATCAGCACAGAGTCAATTTCAAGTAATACTTGAAAATTTGGGAAGCTTATCTCTTTTCTCACTTCACAGTCATCCTGGTAAGTAACTAAATTTTGAAGACAATAAGCTGAAATTTGCTGAGTGGATCATTGGGAGTAAGGGGAAGCTATGCCTCTCCTAATTCCATACCTAGGTGTTCACACACATGTCTTCTATCTTTAATGGACACAGCTTGAGATAATCACTTTTGCTATAGGTCGTACTGCATCTTGGAAGATGGCAACCCATCCATGTAAAGTATCTCCTCCAATCTTTTACCTAAGCAATGCCTTTAGAAAGGTAGTGTATTTCTAGCAACTTTTGGATGGTATAATAAAAGCAGTAGATCCCACAGTCCTGTGCCTATTGCCACGCTCCCTTTGAAATTTAGTGAGCCCCTTGGTTTAAGGCAATATTATCCAGTACGCTGAGCCACTCAATCAATCCATTTATAAGCTCTTGTATAGTGGTGCAGGTGGAGGCCCTGGGAGCAGAAAAGGCAAATGGGTAGCTGGAAATGTGTTGATTCTAGCAAAGATTAATGGCTGCTGCTTCCAGGATAGAAGCAGCTTAGCAACACAATGTAATCAATTTACCACCAAGTGGCTGGTGGTGTGATGTCAGGGTTTCAGCACTGGTCTCTGTTGCTGGCAAATTACACAGATTAGGGAGCAGTAGTTGCGCCTGAGATTCTTAGGGAGATAAGTGTTTTGACAACAAAAGGAATACTGTAAATTTTTCAACGCATAATGTGAATAATCTGGCATCTTGGCAGTGATGACTCAGAACCTAGTGAGCCTAGTACCCAGGGCTTCCAGGAACTCTGCTTTGCGATTTAGAAAAGAAGCTTGTTGGTCAAACACCTGAGGCATATGTGCTCTGATGTTCACATTGGCCCTTCCAGATTAACCCCCATCCTCCTCCCTAGTTTCTGAAGCCTCACTATATCAACTGCCTCCATGGACTCCTTTGCCCACGTATTAGCTTTGGCTAATAGAGATATCAGGAAGAAGATTGGAGAAGGAAAGTGAGCTTGGGACTTTGAACCTCACATCTCCCTAGCTGCAGGCTCCGCAAAGGGCTCTCTCCTTTCAGGTTGCAGGAATGAACCGCCTTGCTCCTTCAGCCTAGAGTAGCTACAGCCGCAGTATTTCTGGCATTAAGTTCTGTATGTTGCCTTGTGGGTTAGCTCACCCACACCTATGTAGATGGTCCATTTATTTAAACCGTCTTCAAAGTATCCTAATTTGTGTGTGCTGTCTTTTTTCTGCAGGGACTTTGACTGATATATGAAAAAAATGGGGGTAGGAGATTTTAATGAAAGTGAAAAAATGGAAACTAAGAGGTTCTATTCAAGTGATTAAGAAAATGGATAAAAAATTCCTAGTAAAAATGTTTTGTTGATGCTGAAGTAAGAAACTAGGCAAGTAATAAATCCCAGCAGGTATAATTAACTGATAATATATAATCTCTTTTAAGAAATGCTTTAAGATTTGAAATTCCAGGAATACTAAACTAAAGTTAGATGTAATCTACTTTCACTGAACTTGTTAAACTAGCTAATTGTGTATATTCATACCAGAGGAGTGGTGCAATTAATATTCAAGTATAAATCTACACCGTCCTCGACCCCACCCCAAACAGGCAAATATTTCACTACTGTCATCATTGTGATTCCCCAAACATCTTATGCTGTATCAGTCATCAGTTGCCACAATAATGATAGATAACCAACAATACAAAACATCACTAGCTTAAGCAATAACTGTTTATTGCTAATGTGTATGGAGTCAGCTGTATCTAGACCAAGTGACTCTCCTAATCTTGGCTGGGTTGCCCACAGAATGACTGGCTGACCGTTGGGTGACTCAGCTCTGCCCCACACGTTCTCTCATCCTCCAGCAGGCTGGCCACGGCAATGGAAGAAGGACAAGAGCAGCAGTGGAGACACGAGAGGACTCTTGAGGCCTTGACTTGGAACCTTGCAGTCCCTTCAATCATATGCGACTCAGCTAAACGATTGATAGGGCTGGCCCAGATTCAACAGATGGAAAAATGGTCTCTGCCTCTTTAGTGAGAAGAAAATCAAAGTCACACGGCAAAGGAAGTGACTGCAGAGAGGGAGAAGCATCAGGGCCCTTAATTCACTCAATCCACCTTGCTTTCCTTTTGTCATACCTGAATCTCCATACGAGGACTGGCTGTGCATGAACAGGCCCCACATACCAGGCACTGACACAGACAGCAGGACTTTGAGCTTTGTGCTCATGTGACCGAATGCCTGATGAACTCCCCATCTCTTTGCTTCCTGTTCAGCTCCATGATTACCCTGTCCTCTTTTCATGCAATAGAATGCAGTTCCCAGGGTTCCACACTCCCCATCTCCCCACACTGCTCAGTAGCCTTGAGTGAGCAGAGAACAGCTGGGGAGCTTTCCTCAGCAGCGTGCTGAGAGTGGGGCACTGTAAGTGAGACAACAGTCAGGTGTGGCAGGAGTCCTGGAACCATGCCAGTTACAATACAGATGCTTTCCCCATTATTATTATTATTATCATGAAAGACTGATTTTCCCTTTTATGACTCAAAAACTGCTGTATGAAATGAGCCATACAAAGAGGAAATATAAATTCCTGATGTGTCTGTACACAATGAGAAAATGTCCTCCTTTACTAAACTGTTACTTACTATAACAATAATAGCCATAACGATAATAACATTTACATTTCCTCAGTGATTTACAACTTCTATGACACTGCCACATACTTTTTATTTTTCATCTCTGTTTCTAGTCATAGCTCCTCTCCTACTTGTCTGTGTCAACTTGTGGGCAAGTTTCTGCACATCTCTGGGCCCAGTTTCCAGTGCTGGGCCACATTTTGCTCAGAGCTCCTCTAGACTAGGGGATTCCCAAGAGACTCAGACCAGTGTGGACCATCTAAAGAGGGAAAGTCCTGGGGTAGATTTATGTAGGTTTAAGGCCAAGGTAGAGAATATTTAGTTTTGTATTCATTATGAATTTCAAACGTTGTTCATTAAAATGACTAAGGTATTTGTTAAAAAATAATATTTCAGCTCACCTCCACCAAAGAGTCTGAGGGTAGAGGCCAGGAAATCTGAATTTTAGTGAGTATTCCGGGTGATTCTCATGACTCTTTCTATTCTGTTTGCTCACGGACAATACTTGTGTATAGTGAGCGAAGGTGAAGCCTTTTCCGGGCCACTCCATACTTGACAATGTTACTGTCCACAAAGGATATTCACCACTTACACAGGTCTTGTAAGTATATCAAAACATCTGAGACAAAAATTGACTTCGGTTCCCTTGTTTTTCAAAGCAGAGCAGACTCAATTTTGTCTTACAAATAAAACAAGATAATCTAGTAAAATATAGATAATTATATCTGCATTGAACTATAAATTTGAATACACCTTTTTTTAGCCTATTATTTACATTTGAAGGTGAAATCTATAATCTATCAGATTTGGTGAGAATGCTTACCCCACAGAGTCTTCAGAAAGGGAAGGAACTGAACCTCCGCTGGGCATCTGGTCTGTGGGAGGGACTTTGACAAACACCATCTCATTGTACAAAAGCTGCCCCAATGTGGGGTCAGGGGGCTGGACTCTGGGGCTGTCTGTCTGGATTCCTAGCCTGCCTCTGCAGGTTTCTAGCTGTGTGCTGTTGGCAAGTTATTTAATTTCCTGCTTCAATCTTCTTATCTTTAAAGGAGGGTAATAACATGACCAACCTCAAAGGGTAATGAAAAGGATGAAGGGAATTCAAATGAGTAAAACCTATAGAGTTAACACATGGTAAACACAAAGTAAATATAAACTATTATTATTATTTTATAGTTACAAACTCCATTATTAGTCAAAGGGCTCTTTTAGTGTTTCTTAAAGTTAAACTGACATATTATCTGGTTTAATTAAGGTTGACCAAAAAAATATATCAGTATTAATATACGGTGAATTGGTTTAAGACCATATTTTAGAATGCTGGGTTTTGGGACCAGCCTGGTGGCACAGCTGTTAAGGGGTTAAGTTCGCACGCTCCCCTTCGGTGGACTGGGTTTCGCCAGTTCAGATCCCGGGTGTGGACCTCCAAACCGCTTATCAAGCCATGCTGTGGCAGGCACCCCACATATAAAATAGAGGAAGATGGGCACAGATGTTAGCTCAGGGCCAGTCTTCCTCAGCAAAAAAAGGAGGATTTGTGGCAGATGTTAGCTCAGGGCTAATCTTCCTCCAAACAAAAAAAAAAAAAAAAGAAGTTAAAATGCCAGGTTTTATTTTTATGGCCATTATGTTTCATCTATCTTTTGCCTAAGTGGAAGGTGTAATACTACCATCAAGCTGCCATTGCCAGATCCCACCACATGGTATAGACTCCTCAAAGATGAAGTCATAAATCCTAGAAATGAATTACACAATTTAGAATTCTATAATTAAATTCTACTACTCCCTTTTAAAAAGAGGAAGATCAAGCATTCTCCCTTACCTTCTGTTGAAAGATTTTTGAGATTAACTTCTTCGTGGCTTGGTTCAATCTTTTCACCATGGAATACCTCCAGGGTAAGAGCTATTTTGCATTTTAACTAGAGGCCCCCTTAACCTTCTGCCTGGCATTTAAAGAACTCTGACTGTGGCGCTAATAAAGGGCAAGCAGTAGGGGAAGTGAAAGGCAGTCTTTCTTTTGTCTCTTATTTGTTGCAGCCTTTTAGGAGGAGGGGAAAGGGCTCTGATTAATTTTGTGCCTTCAAGTTTCAGCAATCCCATGACATATTGGAGTGCTTTCCTTTTATGATTTCAGCTCTGCTTGTGTACACCCTTTACCCACTCCTCCAGCAGAAAGCTAACCTTTGTGCTTTTATAGACTGATACTGCTCAGAGGCAAAGCAAAGCTGGCAATCAAAGGCTAGGATGGCATTTGAAAGGAAGATCATACCAATGGGGCTAACAATACGAGCACTTTGAAGCCCTTCCGTGTGTCTTTTGAAACCAGCCTTCTCTGCATATCATTGGTTACTAAAATGCTAATACTGTTGGCGCTCAAATTGTCTGCCAAGTCTCCGTAGGCTTTATGTACACTGTCATTCACATTGTTCACAGACCTGATTTTCAGATTGTTGGACAAAGTACTGGACCTTTATTCTGATTTACAGCCACTCAGTCTCCTTTAGGGCCATGTTACTGATTGACATGCGTTATGCAGCCAGAAGGTGATTACCCATAATGCCTTTTCCGGCTTAAACATATTGGCAGTTAGATTAGATAATATAATATGTTCTACTTTCCCTGTGGAGATGAGAATCCTAACTCATAACCTCTGGGGCTTTTAGATATATGGGAGAGTTTGGGTTTCTTTGATTTTCTTTTTTTTTCCTCTTTCTTTTTTTTTTTGAGGAAGATTAGCCCTGAGCTGACTACTACCAATCCTCCTCTTTTTTCTGAGGAAGGCTGGCCCAGAGCTAACATCCGTGCCCATCTTCCTCCACTTTCTATGTGGGATGCCTACCACAGCATGGCTTGCCAAGTGGTGCCATGTCCGCACCCAGGATCCGAACCGGCAAACCCCAGGCCGCTGAGAAGTGGAACGTGCGAACTTAACTGCTGTGCTATCAGGCCAGCCCCTCTTTGATGTTCAATTCACCTATCTGATCTCCTGTCTAACATCCCCTGGCCTTAAGGGGTGCATGTTTGTATGAAGCCATAATATTAACACTACTTGTATTAGTGTTTATTAGTTCCATGTGCTACATGTCCTAACCACTTGCACATCTCTTTTTATTGGGGGGTGGGGGGACTGGGAATGGGGCTGGTAGGGATAGGATGTAA
This sequence comes from Equus przewalskii, assembly GCF_037783145.1. Lineage (NCBI taxonomy): Eukaryota > Metazoa > Chordata > Mammalia > Perissodactyla > Equidae > Equus > Equus przewalskii. The sequence continues at coordinate 46,581,496 of NC_091850.1, read as the reverse complement.
GACAAAAATTGGAAGGTGGCTATAGCAGGGCTTTCTCTTTCATTTCTTATAGGGAAAAGAACTTTGACAAGACAGAGTAAAAAGGATAGGGTCTTTGTTAGCGTAATAGCACATCAGCTTAATGCTACTGGAGTGGACATCACGGCCACTGACTATGCTCTGCAGTGAAAAAATATGAATGACTGAAAGTTTTAAGGAGATAAAGTGTCCCCCACTCCATCCCTGCTTTAACTTAAAAAGCAAATTCACCTACTATTATAATCAAAATGAGTTTATTCAGGAATAGCCAAAAGAATTGCAATTCAGAATGTACACACAAGGCAAACCACAGGCAGATCCAGGAAACAAAGGAGGGGAGCTGCTTTTAAAGAGAAAAAGGGGGAGTAGGAAGAGGCAAAGCCCGGTCTAAGGAAAGTCCACTGGGGAAAAGCAGCAATTCGGGGCTGCAACAGCTTCTCACTGGCCGAGCTGTGGTGTTTCTCATTGTCTGGGCTGTTCCCTGGTGAGGAGAGAAATCTTCCTTCAGTAGTTAAAAAAGGGGGAGTAGGAAGAGGCAAAGCCCGGTCTAAGGAAAGTCCACTGGGGAAAAGCAGCAATTCGGGGCTGCAACAGCTTCTCACTGGCCGAGCTGTGGTGTTTCTCATTGTCTGGGCTGTTCCCTGGTGAGGAGAGAAATCTTCCTTCAGTAGTTAAATAGTTTACTTCTTGTTGGAGATGCATACGTCTGTCTCTTCCTGTTTGGTGCCATCAATGATGTATCATATGGCACGTGAGCTCCTCCCATAGGCTTTTCCGACTCCAATTTAGTTAAGATTTCTTTTATTAATTTCCACACTGCCTCCCCAGAGGAATCAGGGAGAACACAGGCTTGCATCCTGTCTCACCGGGATTAAGACTAAACCGAGAGCCGAAGGCAAGGCAAAGAGGGAGAAAAATATCTAGCAAATCCAATATGAGGAGATAAACACTCAAAAAAAACAAAAAGTACATCAGGATAGAAAATGACTCTAACACACACAAGTACAGAAATATTTTGTACCATTGTCTGAATTATTGGTGTATATAAGATTAACTAATAATGACACTCTTTTATTATAATGGATTGTGTCCACACGCCCACAATATACTTTGGACCTAATAAAGGGACGATATTGAAAAACTAATGAGCAGAGTGTATTGGGATGGGCTCTGGTCTGAAGGTTAGAAGATTAAGATGTTTTCTTGCTTTTCACTTTTAAATCCTGTGAGTTTGACCAACCCATATATGAAATGGTGAAAATAATCTCTTTCCTGTGTTCTGGGAAAAAAAAATCATCTATTCAAAATGTTTGTAAAAATCTAACAGACCCCTACAAATGTAAGTTAATATTGTTAGCAAATTAATCTTAGCCTTTGACAGATTGACTCTTGCCACAAACTGCCCTCTGTCTATTTACCGTCAATAAGTTATTTTAAATTAATCTGGCTCAGCATTTTTCAAACTGGAAATCGTGAAACTTTCGTTCTAACTCTCACAGCCTGTGGAGGTTAAACACTAGAGAGTAAGTTTGCCTCAATCACCATTTCGCTGAGGGTCTCCCCAGGAATGCTTGCCCTATTTCAGACCCCAACATACCAGGACTGAGAAGTGACCTCTCACTTAATCCCCTGGAACATCCCCTTTATCTAACCTGGACTTAGGCAAAATAATTACCGCACATTCTTTTGAAAAGCAGAAAACCAGGGTCAGCCAGATCCCTGTTTCTAGCTGCTCAAGGTTTGCTCCCAGCTTTTGCTAGACATGATCCAAGTCACCCTAGAGAACTTGAAGCTGGAGGAAAGAAAAAGTGCTCGGCCTGCTGAGTTTGTTCTGCAAACCCTGACACTTAAAGAGAGTCACGCTTGAAACTTCACACCTGGGGCATGCAATCAGGCTGAATGAACTTAAGGGGAAAAAAGATATTTACAATTCTTTAATTTTGCCAATATGGAGTCTGGGTACTTAGAGACTGCAATTTGAACATAAATAAAAAACAAATCATAATTATGTAACATGATAGAGGTGTTAGCTAACCCTGGGCTGGTAATCATTTTGAAATATGTAAGTGTATCAAATCAACACATTGTACACCTTAAACTTACACAATGTTATATGTCAATTATTTCTCAATAAAGCTGGAAAAAAACGATAAATAAAAAACCAATTTGATTTTCGTTGTTACCTGAACTCCATACCAAGTCAAATGGATTATGAGACTTGAGAAATATAAAGCAATGTAAAGAAATAAAGACTACAAATTTATCCTAATCATTAAAATTCTGGCCTTTTAAAAGGTTGGGGCTGGCCCCATGGCCTAGTGGTTAAGTTTGCGTGCTCTGCTGCAGGCGGCCCAGCGTTTCCTTGGTTCCAATCCTGGGCGCGGACATGGCACTGCTCATCAAACCTCGCTGAGGCAGCGTCCCACATACCACAACTAGAAGGACCCACAACGAAGAATATACAACTATGTACCGGGGGGGCTTTGGGGAGAAAAAGGAAAAAATAAAATCTTTAAAAAAAAAAAAAAGGTTACAATGATATTTAGTGTAGAAAACACCCAACATAACATCAGGAAAATAGACTCAGACCACCATTTGGTAGCTTGTAGGATCACTTACAATAAAGCTTTTATTCTACTCTCTCAACTATTGTAAAAGCACAGATTTGAAATTATAGCCATAGCCCTTTCTTTCAAGTACATGTACTTTAAATTTTTAAAGAGAAAATTATTTTGTTTTCAATGATGAATTATTCAGTTGTTTATGCTTAGCTCTGTTAACTCTTTTGGATTTTGACAAAGTTTTAAGACTACATTAACAATCAACCACTAACAATTACATTATATTTGAACTCTGAATATAAATACCAAATGCATTCCTACTTCAAGTTTTTATTTAAAACGTATCTTTTTGGCCAAATAAAAAATATTTCAATTTCCTTAAAAATTCAAAGTGAGGGAAGGTCTCTGACATTCATGCAGCTCTACAATTCAAATCAATTTTGTCTATGTGAAAAAGCATCATTGTTGATTTGAAACGTCAGGAACCACTCAGGAGAAATCTGAAACTGGTCCATACACAGAGGGCAAGGAGAGACTGAAGAAAGAGGCAGACCACTCCACATAGGTAGATGGCAGGTTAGTGAGCAAGGGAACTTACATACAAGACTTGTCTTGGGCACCCACCTGCCCGAATCTTAAAAGTTTGTGCAGAGGACTTAACGAGGTTCGGTCATGCATACCGTCCAGATGGTGCCAACAACACCTTTCTCTTTCAAGTCTGTGTCCTTGAAATGGCTCCCACTATGGGAACCGTGGGCAGAGTGTACATTCCAAGGACAGGACAGGGGGTGAGGAGCCTCTGATTACCCAGGTCCAGCTCACATGTCAACCAGTGGTCATGTCCTCTCCATGACCTCCTCCAACAATCACTTAGCATTTTTTTTACAATGCATCCTTGTAAGCCATCTCAAATCCTCTTTGAAAAAGCAGTGGGTTAGGAATAAAAAATTTTCAAAATAAACTTCAAAAAATTTAGTTTATCTATTATATCACAAAAGAAATAGTACATCAGCAAGATGCTGTTTTGAAGTAAACATGAGACATTATCGGTTGGAATGGGCTAGGTGTGTTGCAGTAATAAACAGCCTTCAAATTTCAGTGGCTTAAGTACACACATGGTTGCATTCTTCCTCATCCTTCATGGCTTTTGTGGTTAACTAGAGTTTCTGCTCACCTTAGTCCTCAGGATCCAGGCAAATGAGGCAGCCACTATCTTAAACTCGGGGGGTCACTCTGAGTACAGAGGAAGAGAGGGCGCTCTTGAGAAGTTTGGATCAAAATTAAAATGCAGAGCCCAGAAATAATACATGGCATTTCCAGTCTCAACTCATTGGTCAGAAACAGATTCGTGGCTCTATCAATCTTAAGAAGTCAGAGAATGAGACAAACTTGTTCCCCAAAGCTGGAGGAGAAAAAGACATGCATTATAAGTAATCCCAAAGACCAGTACAATCTACACTTCTGATCAACAAATATTTGTTTCACTCTTCATTTCACCAGCCAAATAGACTAACAGCCTCCTCAAGTGAGACAATTTAAAAAGTGTCCATCCAGTCAGGCCATGAAGCTCAGAGGCTTGGATCTCTGAGTGACATGTACAGTAATACCTATAGAAGGACTATAGAGCTCAGCACTAAGCTACAGTCTCTCAGCTTGAATTCCACCTTCCCATAGTCTACTTTATGATGCTGAGATTCTGCAAAACATACTTTTTCTCTTTTACCAGCTAACTCCTAGTTAGACTTTGCAGTAGAGGATTCTAGAAGGAGACTAGAAGACTAGAAGAAGAAAAAAATATATGATGTTTGTTTTTTGATCCTAGAAATTCATTCCAGTAACACTGCTTCAGTCCATCAGTGGCATTGATTCCAATAATAGCAACTGATTACAAATTATACTTTGTAATTTTCAACCCTACCCAAAAAGCCTCATTTTGCCCCCTCAGAGACAGCAATACAAACTAACCAGAGGTAAGTGCCACTCCATTGAGATTTATACTCCATCTCGAGACAGCACCTCCTCCAAATATACCGGTCAGATGGCTAAATCCCAGCTCAGACTCCAGCTCTGTAATAATTCTAACTTTTCCCTTCAATATGGAACCCTTTGGAATGGTACCTGCTTCCATTAGATGAAATCTTTGATGTTCGCTTTCTGCCTTTTCCCATAACAATGTTTCATATTTAATTCTCTGTTAGAATAGCTGGTGTGGTTTTTGTCTCCTGACCAGACTCCTGACTGATGTAGTACATATTTCATGTTGGAACCAGCTCCTCTTGACCCAGGGAACTGTGTACTCCAAAGGCAAGCTATTTGTCAACAACCCACCCTATAAAAAAATTGTGGATCAAGGACAGGATATGTGCAAAAGACACCCCTAATTTAGAAAGTGGGAAGAATATGATATACTAAGCAGTCAAGTTTCTGGAGCTAAGCAGAAATTTCTAAGTGAAGGGAAATGTTCATGATTATGCCCTGGTTTTGCTCCCTGGGAGCAAACCTTTCTTTGCCTCTATGTTTCTAACTTCAGGAAAGTCCTTCGTTTCTCATTATCCTCTTAGGCCACCTCTGAAGAGAGTATTAGCGAACATGCCTTCTGTGGCAGTCTGAGTTCTGCGGGAGACAGATGCCAAGACAGTATTAAACGTGCAAGAAATATATTATGAAAAATTCTCATAAGAGAAAACAGAAATTACCAAAAGAGGCTGGGGAACATTCAGATGATGATATAGGTTGGCCCCCAAGGAAAGAAAAGAGAGAAAGCAGTGAGGAAAGGTGAAAGGAAGAGGGGGCTGAAGCATGTTAAAATGCAGGGCAATTCTAAGGACATTTTGGCAAGAACATCAGTGAGCCAGTCAGCCCAACAGAGGGGCCCTGCATCTCCCAGGAATGAATCTGCCCACATACACTTATCAGCTGGAAGCAGCCTGGGGGAAGCGTAGCTCCACACTCACGTGGCGATGCTTTCAGAGGGACCACTGCTCATTATGCTCTCTGCAGCTGATGATCTGAGTAGGACATCCTCACGCCGCCACACTCTCTTTTGGGATTGAACACCCCCTCAGATTATTTTCCTCCCATAGAAATTTGAGAGTTCAAGGTTGTTGAATGTTTAAACCAGTAAAACTTAAAGCAAGGTCTTGTTTTCTTGCCGGTATAGCTTTCTCAAACACTTAGGGTCTTATCTATTTTCTTCTAGTCACCAGCATGTCCCAAAGCCACACCCATAGTTTTCTCCAAGACTTTTACTCTCCCTCTCTGGATATAGTTGCTGCTACCTGGAGCCTATTAGGTTTCCAGGAGAAAGCCACACTCTGGTCTCTTTCCCCTAAATCATTTGTCCAACGAAAAGGCTTAATGGGTTGTATCTAAGACATTCAAAGATTGAAAAATGGATTTGAAAGCTGAATCCTTAATTTGATTCTTGCATTTAGACTGTGGTTTAATCTGATTTTGTTGCTCAAAGAATTTGTCTTTTTCTGCTTGGGGTTGAAAATCAGCTACTGCTTCCAAACCTACAAGGAACTGGATATCTACACTCTATTTTCTTTATTCCTGCTTGCAAACCAGCCAGTTAGGTTCTCTTTCTTTTAGTGCCTTTTCAAATGGAGTAGCAAACATATCTAATAACAATCTGTTTTCCAGAACCTTGTGCTAACACTACACATTCATGAGGCACATTATATGGTTTCCAAGTTTATTCAGGCAACAGTTTCACCAAATAATTTGCCACTACATAACAAGGATCATTTCTTTCCTGAATGATCATGCACTGACAATTAAATACTTGTCCTAGAAGGACATATCATCAGTCAGAACTATTTACACAGCTCCAAGAAACCACAAGGAGATGACAGGTTTATTCCTGATATGTACCTGGGGAGGAGAAAAATGGGAATAATTTAACAGACAGAATAAGGACTTTCCGAACAGTTTTATAAAAAATATTGATGCATCAGTACCAAGTGCACTAAATTTTGCTCATTTTATCCACTCAGATTTCCTTTGCCATTAATATAAATGGAGCTAGTTACCTGAGCATGGTTATTCCAGATTTCCAACATACAGTAACATCACTCCCAGTGATTTGGAGACTGTGTGAAGACACCACGGGTGTGATCTTCAGGGCAGCTGCAGTCTGATAAGTGTCGCCAGTGCCAGAAAACTGAGGAAATATGAAAGGAGAAATAAATGTTTCCTTCAAGGCCCCCTGGTCCCATTTGGGATAATGTAAACTTCTATACATGTAAAGAAGAAGAATCTTTTTGGAACTCTTTAAATACAGATTGTGCCAATCATCTGTTCGCCAACCCATTCTCTGATTGTATGTCTCCACGTGTTGATGGAAAGTTTTGCTCCTCTTCTCCACAATAGCCCCTTAAGCCACAGAGAAGGATACTTCTGATCATTTCATCCTATTGTGGGAATGTTGAGAAGGCAGTAATTCTGTCCCTCTTTCTCCCCTTATTTGTGCCTACAGATAAGTGGCAAAGTGACTAACTACACTAGTGGGATTAAGGAGAGTCTGACATTTATCAGGACATGAGCATCACAGGTTAACTGATATCATCATGGTTTCAAACTGTATCCTGACATTAATTATTAATAGCATCTCCTTTCATTGTTGAAAGTGTCTCGGCAATGACAGAAAATTGTGTGATCACTCTCATTGAAGATTCCCAATGACACATGCCTTGTTTCTCACCTCCTACCTCCTCTTGGGTGTCTGCCTGTGTTCTTGGGCAGCAGATTTGGAGCTTCCACTCCCTGTGCAGTCATGCCTCTTGAGTGAGCCCTCTTTACTTTGAGAAGTCCTGTATGATGGTTAATTTTTTCTGCCAACTTGACTATGCTATGGCGCTCAGTTTTTTGGTAAGACACTAGTCTAGATGTTGCCGTGTAGTTATTCTGCAGGTATGATTCACATCTACAATCAATTGCCTTGAAGTGAAGGAGAGTACTCTGGATAATGTGGGTGGGCCTCATTTAATCAGTTGAAGGCATTAAGAGCAAGAAATGAGGTTTCCTGAAGATGAAAGAATTCTGCTTCAAGACTGTATCATAGAAATCCTGCCTGAGTTTTCCAGCCTGCCCACCTGCCTTACAAATTGTGCACTTGCCAGCCCTGACATATATATCTACTGCCTGCTGTTCTACAGCTTTTCCATCTGACTGTGGATCTAACTATTAAGACGTCAGATTCTTTTGATAAATACCAGTTCTCTTCAGTAATTAGAGTTAAATGAAGGCTTTAAGCCTCATCTTCTACTATCTGGTTAGCAGGTTACCAGGTAATTTGCTGCTATGAAAATGTGTTTTAGACAAAATAAACAACTTTTATTTTTTTAGCAAGAAGTTGCAAAAGCAGTATTACAAGCTATTCTTAAAAAAAATCACCGAAGACCACACTGTTTCCTCAGACACTCCGAGAACTGCCAGGATTGAAAGGTTCACTCTAAGATGGGTGAAACAATATTTTGATAGCAGAATCATTCGGGCTTCTAGTGGGGTCAGGTGACAGCGTGTTCAGGGAGCCAGAGGCTGTAGACCTAAAGTACTGCTCATTAGTCCTTGCTAGATCCTATCAGTGTACCCATAAAAGGGCGAGGTACCCACACCATCTCTCTAGCCACCCTCATGACTTGAACACCACTCAAGTCTCCAGTGAGGAAGTATTTTCAATAATCCTTGTTGTTAGATTCCACTAGTACTTCTGACTAGTACCCCTATTGCTAACTCCTGGGATGTAGATTCCAGATTAAAGGGGTTCAAATAATAGCCACCCCTAGGGTACAAATTATATTTATCTTGACATGAATTCCACTGATTATAATCAAATATAGCTAAAATAATTTGCCATGCAGAAATTTAACAATCACGTGGATCATCAAGTCCAGGTTGTCATTTATCCCAATACAGAGTCAGTAATAGACTAGAATGCAAGGCATTGGCAATAAAAAGAGAAAGAAAATCTTACTGCATTAATTAAACAAAAGTAGAAGATAAAAAAATAAAGTAAAATTATAGGAACGCAAGTAATAAAGGAAGGACTTAGCACTTGAAATCTCACTTCTTTACATAGTTGATCTAAGTAGAGCTATCTCACAAAGTAGTTCCATTTTAACAATTTAAAAAATATTTTTAAATGCCTATTGTTCAAGGTACTGGATATCCATCAAAAATTGAATATATAAAGTTCCTGCCTTTATATATTCTTGCATTCTAGTGGGAAAAGCAGGTGAAAAAATAAAATAGATACTATGGTACAATACAATATACTAATACAATAAATATATCCTTATATATTACAGTGATAAGTGCTACAAAAATATACAAATCAATGTGAAAGTAAAGAAATGGGCAAGGATTCTGTTTCAGAAATCATGCCTTTCTTCCCATGGTAGGTCTTTACCTGGATGTTTTGAAATTTTAATACAGTTCGTCCAGGTGGGGATTTTTTTTTTAACTACATGATATTTGAAATGCAATTCCTAGATAAGCTCTCATTTCTTTTTAAATTTTAAACAATTCTTCAGTTTGAGCAAGTATTGATTCTATGACATTTCTTCTCTTCTTTAGGAATTCTGATTATATATGTACTGAAACTTTTCCATTTCTGTTTTCTCTGTTGTTAATATTAGGTTTCCCAATATGTGTATGCACATATGTGTGCATATATATAAGGATGCGTGTGTGTGGTTTTGCTCTTACTGGATTCTTAGTTTCTAAATACAATTTTACTCATTTATTCTATCATTGGTTTTATCCAACTTGGAGTTTATCAATCCATTAAATTTTATTTAAATGAATATATTGTCTCATTATATATTTCTTGTCGATCATTTTTATATTCACCTGGTGCCTTGCTCATCTCTGCTTTATTTTGCCTTATAGGTCACCAATAATTTTTACGGATGTAAGCCTTGTGTTGAGTGAAAGATTTCTCTCTCTCTCTTTCTCGCTCTCCATTTCTCTTCATTCTGCATGGCCCCAGTTCACAACCAAATCTATTTTGGATACTGAGGACTCTTGTACTCTGGTGATATTGAACATAGAGGCATCAAGCCCCTGGACCAGACAGCAGCTTTGCTTAAACATACACTATTTTATTTCCTTTCTCCCTCATGTCATGGACTATAAACTATAACCTTAGGACTGAGAGAGCCCTACTCCAGCTACGGGTTCCAAGCAATGCGACTTGATCAAATGGAGCTCTTACCCTCATTTTCCGTAGAACGCCAAACTTTCAGCTGCTCATTTGTGTTGTAGTTCTAATCCTTGTGGCCTCTTAGCATCAGCTTTGCACAATGTTTTCCATTTATTGTTTATTTCTGTTACACAAAGATGTTCGTGTTAATTTTATAGCAGGCACATGCCTTCTTTGATGTTATTTTGTAAATTTCAGCTAGCATCATTATGCATTCGGAACAGGAAGATATCCAAAATATGGATTCCATTTCCATCTTGGCTTGAATAGGGTAGAACATTCTCAGGAGTTTATCTGTGGCTCAGGGCATTTTCATTGCTTCTTTCTTTTTGCTTTTATGTATTTCAAGGCTTTTCTTCAATAATCATGTACTTATTTTGACAAAAGAAAAGAAAGGATGGATTTAATATCTGACAAGGAAAGGCAGTTTGTAAATGTTTAACTTATACACATTTTGGTGAGTTTTCTAATAAATATTCATTGGACTATTTTGATCTAGAAACAGGAGAGAAAATGCTCAAGTAGATTAGGACATCAAACCATCAGGGGGAAAAAAGGATGTTAAGATAAGGAAGCCAACTACATTTTCTTACTTCATTAAGTTGAAATATTTCCATATAATTAGCGATTGTCATTTCTGAGTATAGTACAAGTTAGCAGTCATTTTCCAAATGGCAAAGGTAATTTTAGATACTGCTTGATGATTTGTTTGCAAATCCCCAAGCTGAGCACTGAGTTTTGAAAACCTCTAGTTCTTTGAGACCAACATGTAGGTCTGGCCTAAATTGTTCATCGAAATCTCAAGCAGGCATATTTGCATAAAAGCACCATATGACAAAAAAAAATTAACAAGAAAAAGAAACGGAATTTTCCTCAGGAGCTCAAAAAAAAAAATCCTTCAGCGGATGCTAATCAAATGACATAAAGATAGCTCCCTTCGTGGAACAGTGTATCAGATTTCATGGTCCAGAAACTTTACTTCGCTTCAAGTAGATTTCTGCGCTTAACTTTAAAGAATAAAATGTAACCTTTAGTGCTTGAATAGCCAACTGTATACTTAAATACGTAAGCAGCTTATGCTGTTGTTTTTAGTATTTTCAAATAGCTAAAATCTATAAGAGGATCAAGGAGAAGTGAATATTTGTAGCATAAATCTTAATCCCAAACTAAAGAGATACCGGCATTGAAACCAGTAAATTAATTTCTTCATATCAACCATGTACTGGGATTCTGAAAATATTTTATCCACTCAATTTATAAACCTGAAGCTATCATCCACCAATGGCATCCATGTTGGCGAGGCTAGTGATCAGTTCTCAATTGTCATCTTCTTGGTCTTGTCCAAAGAAAAATTGCAGCAGAAAAAGTTAAACAAACAAGAAGACTTCATTCAAGAATATGGCAGTAGAGGCAAGAGGCCAAAACTAAAGTCTCAACTCAACTTTACTGAAACAAAAAGTCGGAGAATATTTATCGCTGGGGTGAGCTAGTGGAACAAATGCTGGAGGAAGTTCGTCTTAAGGTTGATCAATGGGACATGTTGAGCGCATTGAGATTATGAATGTTTTTCCCGTAAGTAGACCATCTGTGTTTGCTAATTGGCATCCGTGGAAGTTAGGCTCTAATCCTCCCAAAGAAACTGGAGAATAGAGGCACCATCTTCTTTGAGGATAATATTTCAGAAGGATGGTTCTCAGATCATTAAGGAAGACATTCCTGGGTTGTAAAACTGGCTAGAAGCTTTTAAAAAGATTTGCATCTAAAAGGGACAGAGAAAGAATTTACAATTACAAGTTTTCTACAGTAAATGCTTTAAGAAAAGGGAGGTCAGGAGCCCAGAGTTAGGAAAAAGCCAAGCTGAGAGTAACTTTAAGTCCCTCTTGGTCAGTTCTCTCAGCAGCATTTGACAGGGTTGGTTGACGATTCCCTCCTCTAAACACTGCTTTGACTTGGTTTACAGGATTCCACCCATGGCCAACTTTCCCTCCACCTCATTGGAAGCTGCTGTGTAACATTCTTGTTGGACTAGGGCTCTTTTCATGTATTAGTTTGCTAGGTCTGCCATCACAAAATACTGCAGATTGGGTAGCCTAAATAACAGAAATTTATTTATCAAAGTTATGGAAGTGGGAAATGCAAGATCAAGGGGGTCACCAGGTTTGGTTTCTCCTGAGCTCTCTCTTCTTGGCTTTTAGAGGCTGGCTTATCACTGTGTCCTCATATGGCCTTTTCTGAGTACATGCATCCTTGGTGTCTCTTCCTCTTCTTATTAGCACACAAGTCCTATTGGATTAGGGCCCCACCCATATGACCTCATTTAACCTTTGTTACCTCCTTAAAGACTATCCATAAATACAGTGACTTTGGGAGTCAGGGCTTCAACATATGTATCTGGGTGCGATGCGACTCAATCCATAACACTTCACAAGCTCAAGAAGGTGAAGTGTGACAAATTCAGTCCTCTGGTCCCTTCCTATTACCATTTACTCCTTCTGTCATGGCAGGAAGTCTCCTGGATAGAGGTGAATTCTTTTGATTGATGACATCCAAATTTAAATCTCAACCTTGGATTTTCTCTTAAATTCAGAAGTCCGATAGCCAAATTCCTTTGTGACATCTCCATTTAATATTTAATATGACCTGAAGTGTAACATGTAATATGAATTCTTCATTTTATTTTAAAGTGCCTTTTCCTAATGTTTTCCCAGCTCAGGAAATAGTAACTCCAGTGTTCAGTTGATCAAGCCAGAGAATCTTGTCATTTTTCACCTTTCTCATTCTTTCATTTCCCAAAACCAGTTCATTCACCAATCCTTCCAGCTTCATTCAAAATATATCTTAAATCTTATCTGAGTCCAAAGAGGGATGGGTTTGGCTCTGGTTCTGTGTTTATTACTTGTGTGAACTTGGTTAATTGCATTAACCATTATACCTCAAAGTTCTTTTATCTAAAATAGATATTAAAAATATCTACCTCACGGCGTTGTGATAGTACACATGGTGTCTGGCATGTAGTAATTGCTCACTAAATGGCAAGCATAATCACTTGTGCACTTTAGGAAGTTTCTCCCAGTTGGGATATGATATCAAGTTCATCAACAGTGCGATAGCTTCATCTATTTCAGTTTTTCTCCCCATTCCCCACAGGAAACCTTGGTCATCAGTTAAACATACTCATAACCTAAAACGGTTGAACATAAATTGGATTTATCGTAGAACTATCTAACTATTCCTACTCTCACCACTGTCTTTCTGAAGTTGATGTATAACTCATTCTAACTGAGACAAGGCAGCGGGCAAATTTAAACATATACGCAGCAGTAGACTTGAATCATGACCACAACTTTACAACTTATCTAATGACAAACTAAATGTTCAGAAAGTATAATCTTCACTGTATCTAACATTTGCTCTGCTGTCTTCTTCTGGAACATCATTTTAGAGAGACCACATAGTCTGTATGAGTAAATTCAGCTTGTAAAACAGGGCAGAACATTCATGTCAGCCATCCCTCAAGGGGTATCATGTTCAATTACCATTCTTCTCTCCCTTTTACCCACCCCTGCCAAATTTTTCAGGGTTCTGTTCTCATGGACAAGTTCTCATTTAGGGATTTTTTTTTCAGTTGATAAGTGCTTATTGTAGAAGAGAAGATGTGTGAAGTTAATAACATAAATCCAAAGACATCGATTTCTAATTGTAGGATTGTATAGAAAGAGATGTTAAAAAAATGAAACTCTTTTTGGAAAATGCTTTATAAACCATAAACCCTGATGAAATGACAGATACCATTATCTTTAACAGGGTAAGTCTACTCCACAGAGATTCATGACATTGACCTATTCCGGAGGAGGTTACCACTAAGTGCTTCGGTGTCTCTCTGATAGACTGGTTCTGATAAGCTTGCTTGTGGCTCATTCATTCATTAAAAGAAGTGTGACATTTCACCAAGTCACTGAACTAAGATGAAGGAATGAACGTGTCATGAATTCTTCTCCAACACTTATCTCCCAACTGAGAATGAGTTAGGTCCTGCAATAATAGCCTTAACTAGTAAAATGGTCCTGCCATTTGTGTATACAAAGGGTGGTATCATTTGAGTTTAGTTGGTTAAAGATGGATGGTTTCTCTCCTCTGAGTTTGCCCTCAGAAACTTTCAAATGGAAAAATAATCAACTCTTGATGAGGAGAGTATAAAAGGCAGCAAGGCCTTATCGATGGCAGCTCCTTGAACATCGAGAACTTCAGAGTCTCTTTTCATTTTGAGCCCTTAAACGAGGAAGCCCTGGTTTGAGCCATTATACTATGAGAAGCTTAAGTTTCTCATCCTCCTTGATGCTTCCTGCATCATTCTAGACCAAAAGGATCTGAAAGCCTGCGATTCCATGTTGCACATTAGTCTATTTTTCCACACTTCCTTGTAATGTGGGTAAATTTTTCACACATGAATGCCTTGCTGTCCATATTTGTCAGGACTCTAAGATAGCCAATAACAGCAACTTATTGGAAATATTTGTATTTATATAGATAACTATAATTATGAGAAAATAGAAACTATTTTCTGGACAAAATATTTAGATAGGCCACACGATCAAAGAAAAGTCTTCAGGAACCACTTCGTAAGGGCTGAAACAGGAGCCACTGCCACCAAATCACCTACCTCTCTTTAGCTGAGTGACCTCTGCTTCTACCATTGGACTTAACTCTACAGACGGGCTTTCTTCATAGAGAAAGGAAAGAAGCTATCAGTGACCCGACATGGAGATTGTCCAAGTTTCCCAGTTCATCAGAAGAAAAAGCCTCTTGATTTCAGGGTCTGCCTGCCACCGTTAGATCCAAAACTATTGTCAGGGGGTTGGGGTTGGCTTGCACTGGATCCTTTCTTATAACGTGATAGATCTAATTTCAGGGAATTACAGCCCCACTAGAGTCCCAAGGGTCCCCAAAATAAGGGATACCAGGAAGAAGAAAAATACACACACATACACACTTTCAATTTTTATCTTTATCAAGAGATCTTGGAGCTTTTTCCATAGCAATATGTGTTATTATGTTACCTAACCTTTTTTTGATTGGGTGTTCTGCATAATGTTATGATTATTTTATATTTAATTCTCATAAAACACTGCAGATTGCTTAGTTGTAAATTTCACCTTAAGTCTTTCCATCTTGGCCTATGTAAAACAAGCTAGAGAGTAAGGCATATGAACTAAACCCTGCTCCAAACTGTCTCACAGTGGACAGTATTTACCTCGGGAAGCTTGTACATAGCAGACAGTGACTGTGAAGGACCTTCAGGATCACACTTCACCTGTTTTCTCTGACCCTTTATCCTGCTGTGTTTTCCCTTTCCCTGCCTTGAGTTCTTCTAACTTTCACTAAGAAATGAGGATTTAAACCTTATTTATAATTATGGAAGTCCCAGGGAGAATCTAAAGCCCAGTCATCTTGGGTGGTAGCCTTGAAGGTTTCGCTCATATCCAAGCTTTATGTCATTTCTTGCATGCCTTCCATTGGATGGGAATCTGCTAAAGTATACCCCTTTATTCAGGTTCTTGCTAAAGATGATAAATACAACCCAAACAATCCAACACTCTGAATACTTTTTGGCCAAATTTACCAAGGCTTCAACTTCACAGATTATATTTTCTAAGTTGCAAGAGTGAGTAACTGTTTACCTTTGCTAACATTTAACAAAGATAGCTGATAACCCCAATGACATAGAGATTCTCTATGACACCAGCACTTAAAGGGCTTTGAGTTTTACTATATTACACTTATAACACCTTGATTCTGGTTCCAATATTTGAATTGGTTAAGACTATTTCATTTGCAGGTATAGGAACCTGTTATATCTTAAGCTAAAAGAGAACAATATTAGTTCTCATATTGTAGTGAACACTTGGAAGATCTAAAGTAAACATGGCTTTAGGAACCAGAAACAGAATTCAACACCACTAGGACTCTCTCTCTCTTCTTCTGTTTCTTAGCTCTTTTTAAATTAATTCTGAATCCACACAACCATCAGGGAGTAATGCAGATGCTTGACAGACTCTCATTCACATTCTCCCATCTTAGCAGTGCTAGATGAAGAAGAGAGATCATCTCCTTATTTTCTTACCAAAGAAGGACTTTGATTTACCTTACCTGAGTCATGTGTATACTCTTTCATTGATTACTGTTTCCAGAAATATGAGGTCTTATGAATAACAAGCTTGGGCCATATTCCCTTTCCTGTGGACTAGACGAGAGGTGTCCAGCTGTGATGTCAAGCCCAATTAGAACCACATAAAAAAAGGAGAAAAGCAATAATTTCCAAAAAAGGAGATATTAAAAAGTTCTCTATTACTTCATACTTGGATTTTCACATAACAACATGAATAATAATAGATTACGCTTATGAAGTCCTTTCTATATGCAGTCATAATGCCGACCATAAATTAACTTATTCAAACAATAACCCTGTGAGATAAGTACTATAATTATTACCATTTTTCAGATTAGGAATCTGAGTTTAGTAAAACAGTAAATTGTCTAAGGCTCCAAGTCTAGGAAATAGCAGGGTCTGCATAAAACACAGATTTCTCTGCTCCTTCAGCATCACGATTAAGCAAATCAGATGGTATGGCTTAGGAACTGAGAGTATGTGCTAGGACATCAAATGGACTGGAATTTGTTTCTCAGCTCTGCCAATTACTGGCTGTGTGATTCTTGAATTAGCCCACCAGACTGCACAGAGGAACCACGAAATGTTTATTTAATAAAGGAACAGATTTGTGTATTGATTTACTATGCTGATACATGCTTAGAAATTGAATTATTGTTTCTAAAGTCCTAACTAGGAGTGAGCATAAAAGAGTCGGTGTCTGTCTCTAAAGGTGATGAGTAAAATGGAATCTTAATCAGGATAGCTAGAACTTTTCAAATCTCTCTGATTATCTTTTCAGACTGAATATGCCACTTATAATCTGTTTATGAGTTTTTTATTTCAAACTTGCTTCTCCAATTATATTTTTTTGGCAAAGCAAATATGCTCTTCTTTTTTTTTTTTGTTTTCATTAAGCAAAAGAGAAGGAAGATATTTGTTTACAAATTCAGTGGAGGGTGATTCTGGCATGTTGAGGATTTGGCCTAAGAAGCAGACAGTCTGGGAAAAAATAAATTGGAACTAGTGCTATAATTTTGCTTCTCTTTACATGGGTTAGAAATGGTCATAAAAAGTGGATGACCCTTGTTTGAGAATTAACATACATGGACTCATATTCACTTATACCTCTTGATTTCCTGCACAAACCTTACATACACGCTACCAAATTACAGCCTTCCACCTTATACCCTGCCACGACATAATCTTGCTGAAATGTAGACACAGACTTACAAGGACTTTACTTCAGTATCCAAATTACGGAGGACAGGTGATTACTACTCTCAGTTTATCCCTGACCAAATTACTGACAAGACGAACAGATATCACACACACGTATGTGTGTATATCGTTCTCCTCTCTATAGAACTGCTTTTCTAAAATAACAAGAAAACTGGTAAAAGCAGAAAAATTTACCAAACTACTGTTATTACTCAATTTTTCTGTTGTTTCTTTTGATATGTATCAATGTAACTGATGTTTCTTCTAAACTGACAACTTTTTGGCACAATGTAAAAAATAACTATCTTCTTCGCAATCATCAATTTATAACAGGTGCAATTTCATGTACCATAAAAGGAATTTAGGATGATATAGTCACATTTAAAATGTTCATCCTGAGAGTTCATCCTTAATCCAGATGGAACCAGCATCATTTGGTTGGTGTCTTTGTTTTACCATTTCAAAAAGGAAATGGTTTTGCTTTCGTCTGTCTTCTATGGATATCTAAAAGGCTTTCACTTTGCTTAAGACAGCATATTCTAGCAAAGTTTTTTTAAAGGACATGATACATTAAATAAGAAGTAGTTATAACTAACGGACTGTCTTACAAGAGGGTTGATTCATTCCAAAGGGTTTTCTAGACCAGCACTGTCCAATAGGACTTACTGTGATGACAAAAATGTTCTATATCTGTACTGTTCGATCTAGAAGCCATTAACCACATGTGGCTATCGGGACCTTGAAATTATCAAGAGTGACTGAGGAGTACAATTTTAAATTTTGTTTAATTTAAATTTAAATGGCCTTGCCCAGCTAGTAATTATCATATTTATTTATTTATTTATTTTTTATTGAGGTAACTTTGGTTCATAGCATTACATAAATTTCAGGTATGCATCATTATATTTCAATTTTTGTGTAGACTACATCATGTTCACCACCCGAAGTCTGATTACCATCCATCACCACACACATGAGCCCAGTCACCCCCCTTCGCCCTTCCCCCTCCCATCTCCTCTCTGGTAACCACCAATCTAATCTCTGTATCTTTGTGCTTCTTTGTTGTTGTTATCTTCTATTTATGAGTGAGAGCATATGGTACTGGACTTTCTCCGTCTGTTTCACTTAGCATAATATCCTCAAGGTCTGTGCATGTTGTTGCAAGTGGCAAGATTTCATCTTTTTTTATAGCTGAGTAGTATTCTATTGTGTATATAGGCCACCTCTTCTTTATCCATTCATCCTTTGATGAGCACTTAGGTTTTTTCTAAGACTTGGCTATTATGGATAACGATGCAATGAACATAGGGGTGCATATATCTTTATACAGTCATGTTTTTCTGTTCTTTGGATAAATACCTAGCAATGGAATAGCTGGATTATCTGGTAGTTCTAGTGCTAATTTTTTGAGGAATCACCATAATGTTTGCCATAGTGGCTGCACCAGTTTGTATTCTCACCAGCAGTGTATGAGAGTTCCCTTCTCTCCATGTTCTCTCCAACACTTGTTATTTCTTGTCTTGTTAATTATAGCCATTCTGATGGGGTTGATGTGGTATCTCGTAGTTTTCATTTGCATTTCTCTGATGGTTAATGATATTGAACATCTTTTCATGCGCCTGTTGCCCGTCTGTATATCTTCTTTGGAGAAATGTCTATTCAGATCTGTTGCCCATTTTTTAATTGGGTTGTTAGTTTTTTTCTTGTTGAGATCTCTGAGTTCTTTATATATGTTGGATATTAACCCCTTATCAGATACATGGTTTGCAAATATCTTCTCCCAGTTTTTAGGTTATCCTTTCATTCTCTTGATCGTTTCCTTTGCTGTGCAGAAGACTTTTAGTCTGATGTAGTCCCATTTGTTTATTTTTTCTTTTGTTTCCCTTGCCTGGTCAGACATGGTATTTGAAAATACACTGCCAAGACCAATGTCAAAGAGCATACTGTCTATTTTGTCTTATGGAGGTTTTATGGTTTCAGGTCTTACGTTCAAGTCTTTAATCCATTTTGAGTTCACTTTTGTGTGTGGTGTAAGATTATGGTCTACTTTCATTCTTTTGCATGTGGTTTTCCAGTTTTCACAACACCATTTATTGAAAAATCTTTCCTTTCTCTGCTGTATATTCTTGGTTCCCTTGTCAAAAATTGTGTCCATAGATGTGTGGGTTTATTTCTGGGTTTTCACTTCTGTTCCATTGATCTGTCTGTCTGTTTTTGTGCCAGTATCAGGCTGTTTTGATTACTATAGCTTTGTAGTATATTTTGAAATCAGGGAGTGTGTTACCTCCAGCTTTCTTCTTTTCCTTAGGATTCCTTTGGCTAGTCAGGGTCTTTTGTTGTTCAATGTAAATTTTAGGACTCTGGTCTATTTCTTTTCCATTAGCTGTAGGTTTGTCATAGATGGCCTTTATTATGTGGAAATACTTTCCTTCTACACCCTTTTTATTGAGAGTTTTTATTGCAAATGGAGACAGTATCTTCTCAAATGTTTTCTCTGTGTCTATTGAGATGATCATGTGACTTTTATTCTTTGTTTTGTTAATGTGGTGTATCACATTGATTTGCAGATGTTGAACCCTCCCTGCTTCCCTTGAATAACTCCCACTTGATCATGGCATATGATCTTTTTAATATATTGTTGTATTTAATTTGCGAGCACTGTTGAGGATTTTTGCATCGATGTTCATCAGTGATATTGGCCTATAATTTTCTTTTTTTGTGTTGTCCTTGTCTGGTTTCGATATCAGAGTAATGTTGGCCTCATAGAATGAATTAAGAGGCTTCCCTGCCTCTTTAATTTTTTGGAAGAGCTTAGGAAGGATAGGTATTAAGTCTTTGAATGGTGTAATTCACCAGGGAAGACACCTGGTCCTGGATTTTTAATTTTGGGGGAGGTTTTTGATTACTGTTTCAACCTCCTTAATGGTGACTGGTCTATTAGAATCCTCTATTTCTTCTTGATTCAGTTTTGGAAGGTTTTATAACTCTAAGAATTTATCCATTTCTTCTAGATTATCCAGTTTGTTGGCATATAACTTTTCATAGTATTCTCTTATAATCTTTTGTAATTGTGAGGTGTCCATTATAACTTCTCCTCTTTCATTTCTGATTTTATTCATTTGAAACTTCTTTTTGTCATGATGAGTCTAGTTAAAGTTTGTCGATTTTGTTTATCTTTTCAAAGAACCAGCTTATAGTTTCATTTTTTATTGTGTTTTTGGTATCTATTTCATTTATTTCTGCTCTGATTTTTACTATTTCCTTACTTCTACTGTTTTTTTACTTTTTTCATTCTTGTTTTACCCATTCCTTTAGGTGCACTGTTAGGTTGTTTATTTCAGATTTTTCTTGTCTGTTGAGGTAGACCTGTGTTGCTATAAACTTCCCTCTTAAAACTGCTTTTGCTGTATCCCATAAATTTTGGCATGTCACATTTTCATTTTCATTTGTCTCCAGGTATTTTTGATTTCTTCATTGACCCCGTAGTTTTTCAGTGGCATTTTCTTTAACTTCCACATATTTGGAGCTTTTCCGCTTTTCTTCCTATGGTTGATTTCTAGCTTCATACTGTTGTGGTCAGAAAAGATGCTTGGTATTTTTTCAATCTTCTTAACTTTATTGAGACTTGTCTCGTGGCTGAATATGTGATCTATCCTGGAGAATGTTCCATGTGTGTTGGAAAGAATATGTATTCTGCAGTTTTGGGTGGAATGTTCTATATATATCTACTAAGTCCATCTGGTCTAATATGTCACTTAAGGCCAATGTTTCCTTATTGATTTTCTGTTTGTATGATCTATCCATTGCTGTAAGTAGAGTGTTACAGTCCCTTATTATTATTGTGTTACTGCCTATTTCTCCTTTTGTGTCTGTCAATAATTGCATTCTTTATTTAAGTGCTCCTATGTTGGGTACTTAGATATTTACAAGTGTTATATCCTCTTCTTGGATTATTGCCTTTATCATTATGTTGTGTCCTTCTTTGTCTCTTGTTACAGATTTTGCTTTAAAGTCTATTTTATCTGTTATAAGTATTGTTAACCCAGCTTTCTTTTCATTGTCTTTTGCATGGAGTATCTTTTTCCATCCCTTCATTTTCATTTTGTGACAGTCTTTAGGTCTTAAGTGTGTCTCTTCTATGTAACATATATATGGATCTTGTTTTTTTATCCAATCAGCCACCCTATGTCTTTTGATTGGAGCATTTAGTCCATACTTGTTTAAAGTAGCTATTGATAAGTACGCACTTATTGCCTTTTTGCTACTTTTTTTCTTGGTGTTTTAGTAATTATTCTCTGTTCCCTTCTTCTTCTCTTGCTCTCTTTCCCTGTGGTTTCATGGTTTCCTTTAGTATACTGTTTGGGTTCCTTTCTCTTAATTATTTGTGTATTAATTATAGATTTCTGGTTTGTGAGTACCATGAAGTTCATATATAATAACCTATGTAAATAGAAATCTATATTAAGTTGATAGTCTCTTAAGTTTGGCCTCTTGCAAAAAGCTCTAATCTCTTACTCTCCTCCTCCCACATTTTCTGTTTTTGACATCATATTTCACCTCTTTTGTGTGTGTGTGTGTATCTGTTAACTTCTTATCTTGGAAACAGATAATTTTAGTACTTTTGTCTTTTGACCTTCATATTAACTTCATAGGTGATGGATCTGCTACCTTTACTGTATTTTTTCCTTTACCAGTGACTTCATTCTGAATGATAACCTTGCTGCTTAGAGTATTCTTGGTTGCTGGTTTTTTCCTTTCAGCAATTTAAATATATCATGCCACTCCTTTCTAGCCTGTAAGGTATCTGCTGTGAATTAAGCTGATAGCCTTATGGAGTTTCCTTTGTATGTAACTTATTGCCTTTCTCTCACAGCTTTAAGGATTCTCTCTTTGTCTTTATTTCTTGACATTTTAATTACAATGTCTCTTGGTGTTGGCCTATTTCAGTTTATCTTGTTTGGTGCTCTTGGTGTTTCCTGTACTTGGATGTTTGTTTCCTTCCTTAGGCGAGGGAAGTTTTCACATTTTATTTCTTCAAATAGATTGTTTGCTCCTTTGTCTCTGTCTTCTCCTTCCGGGACAACTATACTATGGATGTTAGTATGCTTGATAGTGTCCCAGAGGTCCCTTAGACTGTCCTCATTCTTTTTAATTCTTTTTTCTTTTATCTGTTCAGCTTGGGTGATTTCTCCTAGTCTTTCATCTAGCTCACTGATCTGTTCTTCTGTATCATCTACTCTACTCTTGATTCCCTCTAGTGAATTTTTCATTGTCATTATTGTATTCTTCAGTTCTGATTGGTTCTTTTTTATATTTTCCAATTCTTTATTGAAGTTATCACTGTATTCATCTATTCTCACAAGATCAGTGAGCATCTTTATGACTATTTAGGTTGCACTTTTTGTCAGGTAGATTCTTTATCTCTGTTTCATTTAGTTCTCTTTATAAGGTTTTGTTCTGTTTCCTTACTTGGAACATATGTCCTTTGTCCCCTAATTTTGCCTATTTCTCTGTGCTTCTATCTATGTTTTAGGTACGTCAGCTGAGTCTCCCGATGTTGGAGAAGTGGCCTTATGTAAGAGATGCCTTATGAGTTCCAGCATTGTGCTTTCATCTCATCACCTGTTCCAAATGTTCTAGGAGTTTCCCCTGTGTGGGATATGTGTGTCCTTCTGTTGTGACAGGACTACTCTTACTGTAGGTGAATGGGAAGACTAGACTGTTCCCTTGACCAGATGGTTGTAAGGCTCAGCTGCATGCAGCTGTTATGGTCCCTTCAGTCACTTTATTGAGCTGGTGGAGCCCCAGCACTGTTGGTTTCAAGTGATAATAGCACATTCCTGCTGCAGTTCTTCTGTTAAGTGAGTGGGCCCCCTGCACGGCTGGTTGCTAGGCTCAGGGACTAAAAATTGCTGTAGGCCTCCATCCTGCAAGGTTGTTGTCAGGTCTCAACAATGCAGCTGTGTGGGGCCAGCCCCAGGCATGGCAGCACACAATTGTTTCAGTCATTGGAAGGTGGAGCTGATCCCCTATGTGGGTATTTGAGAAGCACAAATCTGTTGTAGCCTAAAGGCCCCACCACCTGCAGGTCCACGCACCCTGTCCTCCCAGTGCAGCCCT
Organism: Equus przewalskii; assembly: GCF_037783145.1. NCBI lineage: Eukaryota > Metazoa > Chordata > Mammalia > Perissodactyla > Equidae > Equus > Equus przewalskii. The sequence continues at coordinate 46,558,224 of NC_091850.1, read as the reverse complement.
GTGTGCACACTCCACCCCACAAAGGCAGACCCACTCGCCCCACTGCAGAGGTCCCACACACTCTGCCTATGCAGGCCCAAAAGTTGCCTGAGGGCTTGTTGTTTGATGAGGCCTGTCCCTAGAGTGGGCTGCCTGTCCTTGCTGAGCTGGAGTAAATCAATGCTCTAGTGAGCAGGGCAAACTCCTGCACTACTGGGCCAGAGGAAGAAATCCAATGGCATCTGCCAGTATCTGTGTCAGCTTGCCAGTATTAGGTCACAATAATGGCTGCTGCCAATGTCTCAGTCCTCGGGAAGGTGGGCCCAGCTGCCTCCTGCCTCCCTGAGATGTACCCAGAGCCTGTTAAATGAGTTTCTTTTCATCAAAGGACTGTGCATCTTTCTTTCTGGTGATTTTGTGTTACTTTCAGGAATGGGTGCATTTGTGTGTGGGCCCTTTAAGAGCAGGCTTTTCTTTCTCCTATGTTCAATAGCTTTTCTGGGGGTATTCCCCATTGTTGTTAACAGCCAGCAAAGCCAAGTGTTATGACACTCATCTTGGTTATGCTGAGTTCAAACGCTGCTTATTGTGGTATAGCTCTCCTGCTCAGATGCCCTGCTCCTCCAGGGAAAGCTTTGTACCTTAGGATTGCTCCAGGCTGTGAAGCACTGAGACTGGAATGTGGCTTTTTCCTCTCTAGAAAGGTATTTCTGTCTCTTCAACCTCAGTCAGATATGTCCCTTGTATCACAGTTATTTTATCCAGTTTCTGGTTCTCTCTCAGGGATAATAGTTCCAAGGGGAGTTGTAAATTGGTTGTGTCCATGGGAAGAGGGGAGTTCAGAGTCTTCCTACACTTCTATCTTCCCAGAAATCCTTGTAGCTATTGTATTTAACACAGTTTTAGACAAAGACATCTATATTTCACTATGTCCTTTTTATTTAAAACATGTCTTGAATATTGTATGAAGTCTTAAATTTCAACCTCTCCCACCTTAATCCATCTGTCACATAATTATTAGAATATTCTTCTTTTACTTAGCATTCAACAAGTGTTAACTGAGAGCCCATTATGTAACAAGTTTCATCATATATAATAGTCATAGATCCACAAACAAAAGCAGCAGTGTCCCTTCACTCATTCAACTAAAAATCTGCTTGTTAAGGAATCTACAAAGCACCATGAACAGTTTTAATCCAGTTACTCCCCTCTCCAAAATGTTCTGTGACTCACTATTGTCAATCCCATGAAAACGAAACTCCTGAACACACAATTCAACTTTAACATGGTTCTTTTCATTTTTCCATTCTCCGATTAGATAATCAATAATGTCCTAAATTTTCCTGCCTCCATCACTATGGGACATCCTCTAATATCTGGCTCTTGAAATTTCCTTCATATTCTACCTTTCAAGTCTCTTATCGGATGCATCTTTTTTAGGAAGGAAAATCTTTTCTACCTAATGATAACTTGGAATCATCCTCTGGATAGTTTATATGTCATATAGGTGAAGACTTTCATTCTCAACTTGGACTCACAATAGTTCAGTACTAGTTGTGTGCTAATTTAGGATTGACATAGAAAATTTAGAATATAATTCTAAGAGTGAGGCACTTTTAAAATCAAACTGACAAGATAAAAAAAATGACAGTCCATTGTTTAAGTTGTCTACTTTCACAACAGAGAGTTGTGATTTTCTAAAAAAGATTAATTTACTAAGTTTATCTATATGTCACATATGTTAAAGTAAGGAAGTAAAAACTAATGGATAATAAATTTGATTCTCCAACATAATCTTTTCACTTCCCATTCAGGAAATAAGTCCTGACAAAGTGGAGAATCTGGCAGAAATGCCAATGTGCCTTTTCTCCCTGCAGAGTCAGCAAGTAAGACATTTTGTTGATTGTGTATAGTTTCTGATAGCTTATACTCCTATTTGAAATTTCCATTGTATGTCAATGGCAAATACAGCTAATTGATCCTTGTCCAATGACTGATTTTGAGGGTTTTTTAAAATTAATTCCTAGAATACATGCAATTACTACAAGCTAATTTTTGCATAGTGTTTTAGTGTTAAAATACTTCCATATGTCGTATCTTATGTGAGTCCCACAACTACCCATTGTACAGAGGAGAAAAAGTATTAAAAAATGAGTTGTACAAAGTCAAAAAGCATGCTAGTGAGGGGTTACAAATTATTCTGTTCACTGCATTAATATTTCAATCTCTTATTTGGTCTGTCTCTCTCAGCCTGTCTTCCTTTTTCTTCTCTCTCTCTCTCTCTTACTCTCCTTCTGTATATATAGATAAATGCATAGAGATAGAGATGGAGATAGATATGAAGATATAGATATGTGTATGTGTTTTGTGTGAGAGCAATTTTTCAATTAAAATGGATATATAAAATTGTTGTTTTAAGGCAAAGAATATAACATAACTTTTTGGTACTGGTTAGATGAATTCCATGAAAGGAAATTTTTTGTATGTCATACAGATAAAAGTCCCACTTCCATATTCTACTTTTGAATTTGGAAACAGAAGTATAACATTTGCTATATAAAATATATAATGATTACTTGTGGACAATAAATAACCTTAAAATACTCTATTGTAGACATAACCATGACTCCTACTTAAAAATTTTAAAATTAATAACTTCTTGCCGTTGAGGGTCAGGCCACATGGTATTGCTCTGTCCTGAAAAAGGATATGATATTTCAAAATCTAAAGCTTTTTTTTTTTCAGGTACCTGGCACACCACTCCTCTGTGGGTACATATACATATCCACATACATTTACTTTCTATGGTATTCTTCAGTATTTTAATTTTGATCAATTCTTCTCAAGTTCTTCCAGTTTTCTTTATACATTTGTTATCTTCCAATTCAGCATAACAAACTTATTTTCCTCTTTGTTTTTCCAAAAGTTCTCAGCATAAGAATAGAATTTTAAAGCTACAACACTGAGAATCTGATTTTATAAAAAAGTTTAATCAAAGAATGTTTCCCTCAACTAGTGGTTTCATGATGATTCAATGGTCCTAGTTTCTTAGAAGACAGTAACAATGAGTTAAATACTATGATGGTCAGTAGTGTTGCAAAATGTTTCATCTTTCCCCTTCCAGGAGCATTTCTATTCCTGGTTCCCTTCTTTTTGGGCAGGGCCATGTGACCAATTCTGGTCAAGACGTTATGCGGAAAAAAACTTATATAACTTTGAGCCAAGCATTTTGTTGCCAATACGTGACTCTCAGGCCTCACTTTCCCTGTGCTGTAGAATCTAGCAAAGGTATGGATGAAGAGTCCATCATGTTGGTCCCAATGTGAGAATGTAAATGATGCAGAGCAGGGCCACCTGCTGACCCACAATGGACGTGTGGAGATAATAAGGAATAAAATGTAATTCTTTCAGACTCTTGAGATTTGGAGGTTGTATATTATGACAGCACAACTTGTCCAGTCATACTGACACAACATCGTGACTGATGAAAAATGCTGCTTTTTTTTTTAACTACTTGGGCATCTCTTTTAGAGCAGAAATGCGAAACACGTGTATTCTTTCATCAGCACAAAAATATACTTACCAAATGGGTTAGAAAAAATCTAATACATGTCCTTACTTTCCGTTTCTTCTAAATTAATGCCCAGGATACATTCCTATTTATTCAAATTCTTTCTCCTCATATCCTCTAACCTAAAATGTTATCTCTTTCTTTGTCAGACATAGTTCATACATCACAGCTTTTACGTAGTATAGATGTACTAACTGTCCAAAGCAAACTAAGTTAGCTTTGAAAATATATATCAAACCCAAAAAAGTTTGCAAAGCAGTTCATGAGACAACTGTGTTTGATCTTTGCATAATTTTAATTTTTCTTAGTAATACTAAGTCATCTAGAAAGAAAACAAAACAAATAATAAAGGCTACTGGATCATTCTCAAAGACTAGAGAGATTTGTCTATTTAAATATTTTATAATGCTTTTCTGTATCTCAGTTACAATAAAGAGTATCATGGTAAGGAAACAATATTTAGTATTAGTTGGCGTGAATCTCAGTGAAAAACATTGAAAATGCCTAAGTTATTTAGTTAATGTATTTGAGCAATATTGTACAAATATTTCTAGTTACATGAGTTCAGAAATATGTATTCTACATTTATATAAATTATATAAAATATATAAATTATATGGATGCATATATTGGTACTTATACATCACATAGAATCATTGTTGTCATCATGATTATCAAGAAATTAAATGGCATGATTCTTTGCGGAAATCATTTAGGTTCACGTGAATAGTTGGTGGTACAGTGAGAGCCCATTTTTATGTTCTTCATTTAAATTCCTCTTCCTTTGTATAGAGGAAACTATGGCTTTCTTGTAAAATTTCTTGCAAGAAAAATGTGCTGCACTGTGTGCCTGTGTTTTCATAGAAGCAGGAGGAGATTTTACCACCTAGGTTGGACAACAGACGTGGGTGAGTCTCTTGTAGACAACCGTGTCCATGCTGGGACAAAACCACGAAGAACACAAACCTTTTCATGGATGTGTACCTACTGCCTGTTTCTGGTCCCTGCCCCTATGAAGCATCCCTTTTCCCTTCCCCACTTTGCCTTCAGGCAACATGATATCCAACCATGTTGGTGGCTCACTTGTCATGTGATTCCCTGATTGGCTGTGGCTCCTCAGATTGGCTGAGCATTCACCACATTGGAGGAGTGGACTTATTTTCTTAAATACAGAGTCCCAGACTTCTGTGCTTTCAAATGCTCCACAAGTAAATCTGATGTAAGAGCAAATGTGTTTGGAATAAACACTTCAAGGCTAGCAACAACAACAGCAGTAATAATAATAACTCTCTAGTGTGGGATTTTACTACTTGGCTGGCCAGAGAGGAAGATATTTTGGTCTTTTTAAATATATTTAAATACACTTTGAAGATATTTTGTGATCGCTTAAATACCACCTAATAGATGCTTGCCTAGTCCTCTGTGAGGTTGCACCAGCCATATATGAGTGTTGGTATTTGTCCTAGTGTTGGTGATATTTATTCTGGAGACAAGGAGAGTCTGCATCACCCACTCAACCACATTCTCACATTCCACATAGAAAAGTAGTTCCTAAATTTGTGTTTACAAGTATTACCTGGGAACTTGTTAAACATTCAGAGCCAAGGCCCCAACTTCCAGAGAATCTGAGTCAAAGGTCTGATGCGCAGCTGAGCAATTTTCAACTTTAATTGCTCCACAGAAGATTCTGATACAAGTGGTACCTGACTCCTAATGTCAGGACCACACACAAGTTCTGAAGAGAGCTAACCGTGATGGTGGTTCTTCCTTTTCTTCAAGGAAGTAGTGGAGCTGGGTAAAGAGTTATGGGAAGTCACATTTCTCTCTGTTGTTTGGCATCCTGGAGGATCTATAGAAATATAGATTTCATAATATATGAAACAGGATAAATAGCCCTAACGCATTGGAAGAATGAAAATCATAGAATTTGGTGTCAAAGAGAATTTAAAACCCAGCACAGCCACATTCTCATTGTGGGAGCTTAAACACATTATTTCACCTTCTGAGACAGTTTCCTGATTTATAAAATTAATTTTTTCATAAAAATCAAAACAAAAAAAAACTATCTCATAATTTTTTTGTAACAATTAAATACAATACTCAGAGAGACAATAGCAGTGCCTAGCACATAGTAGGCATTTCTAAAGTTCATTTAAATACCTGTCCATTTCTCTTGTCACTTTAAGGTTTTCCACTTTAAACCTCCAGTATTGGCTTAACTCTAATAAAAATTGCTTTGCACTTAATTCTCTTCTGAAGCAGTTCTGGAAAGATTAAAGTTGACATTTTCCCTGGCTGCATGTTATTTTGACTGTCCAGTCAATTAACAGCCAGACTCACTCGTGTATAAATGTTGCTCTCAGTTATGTGTTGGGTTCTCTAACTCCAGAGGTGAATATAACTCTCCTTTCAAAATTCAACAAGCGTCCTTTATGGGACGAGTTACTGATGCTCTGTTTTTTTCAGTGAGTGAAATTGTGATTGCCCTTCACAGATGAAACGTTTTATAGAGTTATATTCTGCTTTCAGGGTGTTGTTGGAAAACAAACTTTTTAACCTTTCTCTGGAGTCAGGCCCCTGACGGGTGAAAGGATGGTAATCATGGGTATAGAGGATAGTGGCTGACTTGGGGGGATAATTGGTGAGGGAAAAACCAAGCCTTTCAGCTCCAGGTCACCAATTCTAGTATATACCAGGTCAGCAGTCATCAAAGGTGTGAGGGACTCTATATGTTCTTTTTTGGTTCCTGCCAGATGGAGAGTTTATGTCAGAAAAACGTCTCCAGAAATGACAGCCTTAGCACACAAGCCACAATTTAATTGACATAGAAGAACCGCCATCATTTCATTATTATAGGCTGCCAGCCACAATCAGGGTGAAGACAATTCCATACAAATCCCACTGCCTTCCCAGGGACACATGCCATGGAATGCCCAGAGTGGCACTTGATAAAGGGGCTCAAGTGTACATGATCCAGCAAGTGTATAGCAATGCCTGTCTACTAAATGAAGGCATTGCTACCAAAAGTTTGTATGTTATACTTTATACATTAGATAATTAACACCCAATATTAAATTGCCCAACCATGTGTCAGCGGTTGTCCATTATTTGAAGAAACTTAGATAAAATTTCTTCTTCTCTCCCTGCTTTCCAGTATTAGGCACTATTCCAGTTTTATGCACCTCATTTTCTAAGGAAAGGTGGTGACTGTTTCTCTTGTAATGTTCTTCCCAGAAATTTGAAGGCTTTGTGTCATTTTGGCATTGTTGCGCTTATTGATTCTCAACAACCATGCCCTCAAACAGAGCTCTTCTCCAATTGAAAATATTTTAACATTAAGAAGTGGTCATTAGGGGCCGGCCCAGTGGTGCAGCGGTTAAGTGCACACATTCCGCTTCTCAGCGGCCCGAGGTTTGCTGTTTCCCATCCCTGGTACGGACATGGCACTGCTTGGCACACCATGCTGTGGTAGGCGTCCGACATATAAAGTAGAGAAAGATGGGCATGGATGTTAGCTCAGGGCCGGGCTTTCTCGCAAAGACAGGAGGATTGGCAGTAGTTAGCTCAGGGCTAATCTTCCTCAAAAAAAAAAAAAAAAAAAGGAAGTGGTCATTATTTCGTGAGAAAGACTTTGAAGACCAACAGGCCTGGATTTGAATCCCCCCTCAATATTCACTATATAATATACGTAGAAACTTAGGCAAATTACTTAATTTTTCCAAACCTCAATTTTTTCCATTTGCCAAATAGTCATAGTAATACCAATCCTACAGAGTCATTGTAAGAATTTAATGAAATAGTATCCATAAAGTGTTCCTTAAAAGACATATTCCATAAAAGATACCCAATAAATGTCAGTTTCTTTTCTTCCATTAGAAAACGTGGAAATTACTAAGATATTTTTGCAGCTTTATGATGTATAGATCTATTTAAATGTGTAAGACATTGTGTTAGTGGGTCTGAGGTTTCCCTCTTTGTGGGGAACGCAGGCTTGTCTGAAAAGGGCAGGTTCTGTGAGGTGGGGGAGAATGTCTTCTCATTTGGAAACCACAGACTAGAGAAGGTGTGTGAAGCACAGTTAGAAACCATGGGAAAGTAGTTTGCTGGGTTAATCAAGACGGACTTCTTATGAATGATTGAAAAGTTATAATGAACTCATATTTCACATTATATACATGCGCCATATTGGTCATTTTGTCAATAATCAAAAGGATAAAAGCATAAAAGGAACAAACGCAAATAGTGATTGGTTAATTCTCTAGATCAGTCAGAAGCAACCACCTCATTACAGTGGGTATCTTGCAGATATCATCTTAGTACTGTGGTACCACAGGTACCCTGCCGTGTGACTTCAAGGAGCCGTTTAACTTATCTGTGACTAACATGTTAGATTAAATAGGTGATATTCAAGATCTTTTCCAGCTAGAAATCTATCTGAATATTTGCTATTATTAATGAGAAAGAGATAATTATTTATAATTTTGCTACTTGCTCTATTCTATTTCTTTTGTTGTGGTCAAATTAAAATTAATTTATTTCATATTCTAAGCAGCAATTTACTCATGCAGAGATATTGTAGTCAAGTTGATTTATGTCGCATTATTTACTTCATTACTAACACTAAGCAATAATTTTCAGTTTCAACAATGTATACTTTCAATAGTAACATAGTAAAAGAAGAACACAGCTTGTTGTTCCAATGCCAAGTTGATTTTATAGCACAGACAACGAGATTAGTGCTCACCTGACAAGTAAACCAAATAAATTTTGAGAAGAAAGTCAATAAGAATAAACACATGCCCCCCATATTTATTTTGTTCTGACTATAAATATATTTTTAAAGAATATAAAACATTTTTCTTTACTACATCCTTCAAATTTTAGCTACCAGTTTATAAATCATATAGGAATTTGACAGAGCTACAATATTAAAGTGACTGTGTAGCATGTAGAAATGGAACATCCAAACCAAACTTGAAAGTAAAGAAAGATAATAGATATATGAAATGGCATTATTGTAATATATTGGAATTTTTCCAGTATGGAGGAAACTTCCAGAATAAATCAAGCAAAAATCAGAACTCATTCGAGCTCAGTGATATATATTTCCCCTTCCTTTCTGTTACATAGTCTAGGTAGTTCAATTAATTGAATACAACTTATTATTTTTAGAAGTAGGATGCTATTGACTCACATGAATTCATTCACTAAATCGACCTGTATTAAGCACCTATATGTGAAAGAATCTGTACTAAGCTCTTAAGTCTATTCTAATATAAGTTAGACACAATTCTTTGACCTGAAGGAATTTAGTGTTCAGTACTGGCAAACATATACACTGTTAATGAACATTTAGATTCATGGTACACAGCAGATGGACCTTCTGTCCCCCACTCATTTGTTACCCACACTCATACACACAAATAACTTCTTAAAAAAATATATCTCCAGAGTGGATAGGGTTACCCTGTACAGAAGAAAATGTGCTTCTCCAAGACCAAGAGATAAGTTACTATCGTGATAAAAGAGTTGTATAATCTCATTCTTTGTTGCCATCGATTTGTCTAAGATTAGGCATGTGTTCCTGGTCTATTAAAATACAAGAGAAGATTTGCTGAGGAAACTTGCTTCTGATAAGTTAAAAACTATGAAGAGTCTATGATTTTGCCATTTTCAAGCTAACAAGTTATGCTGCCACATTCTAATATATATTTTCTGACAGAAAAATACAAGTCCTCTGGATCAGAGAAATATATCATTTAATGCATATGTCAAAATGAAGCAGCCAGAGAAATATCTTGCCCAAGTTCCCCACATGGCAATTCCCACAAGGCAATACCATGAGGACCAAATGTTTCTGTGCATATGCGATTGGTTGCCACAAGAGAGGAACTCCAGAATTTTGAGACTTGGAACTTACAGAGGACAGTCAATCTGACCATGCTCCAACTAGGACACAGAGAGAGGGAGACTGCATCTCTACTCTGGAATGTGAACATACCCTGTCTGGGAAGGCCTCTAGATCAATACCTTGGAATACAAGCAAATGTGTCCAGACGAGAGGGAGAAGGAAGATGGCATCTGTGAGTCTAGGTTTCAAGGCCTTGTTATTCTAACATGCCCCTTGTTCAGAAGGCCCAGACATTGCAAAGAAATATTCCTGGAGAATTGTCCCTCAGCAGATTCCTATCTTACATAAAAATACAATACCTTTCAAGAGAAAGACCTTTTATTCCTTTTCTCTTCTTTCTGTGTGGCAGTTGCACAAAATCCCTGGAGATGCAAATACCATTTGGTGACTATGAGGCGACAAGAGTATCGGCAAAAGTCAGCACATTTAGGAATGGTGAAGAGAAAAATAAAAAGAGTTTGAACACCTCACTGTGTTGCTAAGCATCTGAATGAATGTGAGAACCTGTCTGCCTCTGGATTTAAAGTTATGTAAGTAAAACAAACTCTTATTTGTTTCAGGTATGTTAATTAGATGTTCTTGTTACTTGCAACTGAAAGCACTCCTAAATCATGGGGAACATCAAAGAAGATTCATGAATGAACAAGCACCTCCTTTACCCTGTGCAAACCTGTGGTGTATAGTAATTGTGACTATACATTTATGGAACATTGTACCCTGATTCATATGAATTCTACCATTTAATCCTCAAAATCCTTGGAAGTATATAATTTGCACGGTTTCACAATTGAGGCAATTTAGGCTCAGCAAGAGTAGGTCACAGGACTTGGAGGGAGAGAAAAGGAGTAAACATGTGAAGTCCATGGTTTTACCCACTCTGCTCTGTGCAGGTATCTCCTGCTTCCATCATAGTTTACAAGAGATATGAGTTTGTCCTCCTCAAGCAACAACCATGCTCCAGGACTTGTCATAACATCCTCCCTTAAAAAATACCTTCCACTGCCAGCCTGGTGATATAGTGATTAAGTTTGCATGCTCTGCTTTGGTAACCTGGGGTTCACGGGTTCGGATCCTGGGTACGGACTTATGCACCACTCATCAAGCCATGCTCTGGCAGCATCCCACATACAAAATAGAGGAAGTTTGGCACAGATTTTAGCTCAGCAACAATCTTCTTCAAGCAAGAAGAGGAAGATTGACAACAGATATTAGCTCAGGGCCAATCTTCCTCTTCAAAAGCAAACAAAAATCCTTTCTCTGTGGCATTGCCTAAAGATTCACTTCTCTTCTGAGTAGCAGTTTAGTTACTCTGATTTGGTGGCCCTTTTGAATTTTTACCCTCTGCAGATAATGTGTACAGAAAATACAGTCACCTTGAGGGAATGCCATGACCCAGAGGAGTGATACCCTTGGTTGGAAGATCAGGCTGGTGGTGGATAGATGCTTGGGGTGACAGTAGGTTCACTGGACCCAGGCAGCCATTCTTTGACTTTGCACAGAGAAATCTGCTGCTCCTTATGCACTGAGTGGGATATTGACTAACCAAAAGCATTAACCAAAAGCATTATCTCTGAATAATTTGATTTCCTACAGGAAAAATCCCATTACCACAAGCGCCTAATCTCTTATATTATATCAAAGCTTTCCAAATCCCACTAGGCCAATGGCTCTTAAATTTCAAATGTTTCTCAATATAATGAAATGTCAGGAAACAAGAGAATTTATCTCCTCAAGTTATGCTTGGTTAAACCAACATAGCAAAAGGTGAGGTGGATGCTAGGAATGTTCTGGTTTGCTGAAATGTATGATGACTAAGGCAACACAAATGAGTAGTAAGTAGTGATGTTACCTAATGGCTGCCTTGGTTATCCGGCCAGCTGCCAGGAATCAGCTCTGCCTGGCATATTCAACTAGAACAGCGTTTAAATAAGGACTCTTTATGCCTGTTTGTCTTGTTTTGTTTTAATTTTCATTGTGAACCAATAGTTTTATAAAATGCAATGAATATGAAGTACTAATAAGTTAAAACGAAAAAACAACAAATAAATAATAAGCCCCCAAATTTTTAATATTAGTGTCAATAGACAAATTTCAATAAATGTAGAACAAACATATTGTAGAGAAAAAGAAACTAATTTAAAAAACCATAAGGCTTGTTTATTTACAGTGTGCATATGGGTAATTAACAGAGAGAATTGAGTTACACATAACTTTTTGTCATTCTACAATCATAGTTAACCAGAAGTTATGAGAAAAGCACTAATTTCCCCATGTTAAACACCTATATGTATCCTTTGAATGAAAACCATGTTTATCAATTTTTGATGTGACAAACTTGCTTTTTACTTTTAACCTAAAATATTCTAAGTTGGATTGACAGCAAAGCTATTTCTATAATGTGCATAAATTTCTTTTTTGCTTTTGTTTTAAAGACATTGATCCCAGAGAATTCAGTCTCACAGAAGTATATTGAGGGAGATAAGAAAAGATTTTTAAAGCAATTTCAGGAAGCTCAAGAGATTCATGTTTAAATATCATGCAACATAAAGCAAGTGATTTTGTGTTTTAAAAATTCATTTTTACTCCTACATTAGCAGCCATTTCCAATATTTTATTCTGCTAAGTTTTAATTAAATTTAAATTATATTTTGATTTAAACAAATGAATTCTGGTTTTCATATGCTTACCTACAGTTGACAAACTTACCTGAAAATACCACACTCAGTAATTAGCTCCTACTGTGTGTAACCACTTCAGAGTCGGGGCCACAAGCATCTTACAAGGAAATATCAACAACACCTGAACTCATTCCTTTGCTCCCGGAATGAGTCCACTGATTACATATTGGATGAATTAATAATATCAAATTTCTATAATTTGATATTTCTATGTCTCTAAACTCTTACTCTTAAAGCTTCTATTTATCTTTTCAGCAGACCACTGCCAGTCCCATATCCACACTGAGAAGCACTAATCTAGACAGAGGGCAATGGTCTGGCCAGAACCCACACTTCACGGAAGTGCAGCATAGGTAGGCTGTTACTTAACACACCAATAGTCTTTATTTTCTGTAACCACCACCTCCCCCGCCCTTTTGCCATGGAAAACATCTCTCCTTTCCTACTTCAACTTTGCTTCATCTCGATCTCATCCCATTAAAACTGTTTATTTTATTTACACCAATGTCTTAAAATGTGAACATTTAAGAGGGACCATCTATTTCAGCAGGAGAGTGGGAGACTTGAATTAAAGAAATGACTCCTTTAGGGACCACTAGGTAGCAGCAGACAGGATGGGCATGATTTGGACCAGCCATTCTCTCTAATTGGGTAAAGCCATCTTGGCTTTGATAGGTGCTGCCAGGAAAAAGTCCCTTTACAGTCACCCTGGAGAAGACTTAGTTTCCTCAATATAAGATAAGAAACTGCTTTTTCATTGTTGTTTCTCTTTCTTGGTCTATTAGTCTCTCTTCAATTAATTTTGTCCCTCTAAGTGCTCTAGGTGGGATTAGAGACTATCTGCCGCATAATTTGAGACCTTTACATTCTGTGACCTTTAAGGCTAGCTAGGTAATTGAATTGGTTGGGAGCTCCACAAAACAGGCTGTGCAAAATGAGTAGGTTCTTTTTATCTTTTTTTATCTTACAAGTAATGGAATAGCACGGCCCATATCACCACAGGGTTTATAACACCCTATGGAACGCTGTACTCTTTTAACTACTAACAAAGCTCTGAGCTACTTGAGTAGCTTAGCTCAAGGTAGATAGATGTACAACTCTTGGGTTTCAGTACAGCTTTTATTTCATTGTATATTTAACACTTTGAAATGAATTTTCAGCCACTGCCACACCAAAGTGCAATATTGAGATTCCTGGCAGATGGAAAGAACCAAGTTGTCATGCATGACACTCAAAAAACAAAGACAAGCATCCTGGCAAAGATTTGGCATCTCCATGACCTCACCCTGACTAACGCAGAGTTTCTGCCTTTGGAATATCCTCTCTGACTATTGTTTACTTTATTTGGGGTGGTTTGGGCCGTTCTGAAGATGATGTGATTGATCCTAGTTGGCCTTGGCTTCAAAAATTAAGCTCATTGGAAAGGAAGGTAGGCCAGGTTTACACACTCCCATAATTATTCCTTCAAGAGTCCCCGTATTCTACAGCAGCTCTATAAGTCCAACCTTTTTCTCCTTATGTCTGTGTTGCAAAAATATTATAGTCTGTCTCATTGTTTTACAGAATGTACATTGCTCAAGCTAGCAAATTCTATGGCTCATGATGAACCAAAATGTTTTCTTTCTTTTGTTTCAAGGTTAAAAATGCACTGTGAAGTAGATATTTGCATTTATTTTCATGAATACAACCCTGGAATAAATTACTGCATATCTATGAAGTGCAGATGGGACTCCTGGCTTCAAAAGGTTCTTAGAAAGCTTCTCTAGAAGCAAATAAATTGTACTTATTTTACATATTGTTATTTCACAAGAGGCATTGAATGAAAATATTAGATACAAAGTATTATAATTTAATGTTTCTATATTTATTGGAGATATAATTTTAGTCTTCATGGGATCAGTTAATAATTCTATCTAGTACTAGTTTCTGCATATTATTTAAACTGTTTGTTCCAATCATAGCAACTTCATTTCATGAAACGCTATCAATGTCAGATAGTTGAGAGGGAAAGTGTGTAACTACTCAACTATAGAAGTTCATGAAGTCCTTAAATGAAGTATTTAATGTACAGGTTCTCTTTTATGTATCAGCAAACCTGCTAATCCAACATCCACATTAAAGTTTTTATTTATCCAGAATGTACCACCTCTAAAATACTGAGCCATATAGAACATCAAGACATCTCGCTAAGACAAGGAAATATGTGATAAAATGGAAGAATGGCTGTCATTAGTGTAGATCAGAAAAACAAAAGGGAAATTTCATTGATTTTCTATATTAAACCTCTCCCAAGCTACGAATTTGTAATTTAGGACTTCAATTAAAATACTTCTACCCTTATGATTCTTTAACTTTCTCCACTCCACCCCTATTAAGCATTAGTCCCAGGGATTTTTAATCAATGTTAATGGGAGAAAAAAGGGGAGCCATATTACATAAACTTTTGTCCTTCTTTCCTCAGAACCACAAAGTCCTAAAGGTACTGTGGCTAAGATGAGTAAGGGAATCCTAGGTGTAGAAACATTGACAAAACATGACCAAGTGGAATAGTATGTGATAAAGGGAAATTCCTTAGGAGAGGATGCCAGTAAGCTAACATAGCAGACAGCAACTCTTCCATGCAATAAAACAAATAGAATTAACAAACAATTATAAAATGAGAATTCCGTCCACTAACTCCTTATTTTACAAATATCTTTTTGGATTCCATGAAATGATCCATTACTAAGCCAATTAATAACCGAGTGATTCACTAACGACCTGGAAGTGAAAGACATAGATCGAGTTAAATGGACTTTTCTTTTGTGAGTAATTTAGTAAGAGACAATTCAAGTTGGATAACTTTGTGAATATTAATTCAAGCACTGTCATTATACAGATAGGAATATTCAGAATATATGATGGCTAAACTTTTAAGTAATAGCAGAGGCGGAGAGAGGTCACCAATCTATGACTCTTCTAGTCCTTTTTTTTCTCTGCATTTTGCCTTCTCTTTAAATCTCTGTTACCGAACGAGGGCTAACTCACGGGCATCCCTCCTGATCGCCATGGCTGTCTCTCAGTCATGATTTAGATGCGAGAAAGAGAAGGAGGAAAAGTAAGGTCATTCAGCATTGACTACATACAGATATTGTGCCAGGCATGTTTTCACATACTTTACATTATAAAATAATTACACTACTCTCTAAGTTATATACACTCCAATTTTGTTTCTTACCAGAGAAAAAAAGAGACCCAGTAAAATTAAAGTACATTGCCCGAGATTATAAGGGTAGTAACTATTCCACCTGGGATTCAATTTAACGTCTGACTGACTTCAAAATGAGTCCTATTTCCACCAAAAACAGGGAGGGGGAGCTAAAATAGGGATCAGGCTTTGTACATTGATCTAGAATCTGAAAAACTATTTTATGGTACTTTTAAAGACAAATGTCCTCTGTCATAAGGTGGAGCTAGCATGTACTGCAACCTGACTTCATCCCATATCCGCAGTCCATAGGACCAAAAACATCTGCGTGTGTGTGTCTCAGGTTGGGGAAAAGGTAGACATTATTTTGATCAAAATTCCTAATCCAACATATATTAAAAATCATGCAAATTGTTGCATTTCTTTCCTGTGTATCTGTCTAAACTGAGTCTCTAATGACTAAACTCCTGGTATTTTTGCCACTTGCACATCGTCATTACCCTGGTCAGATTAAATTACTGTCATAAAGGTGATTGGCATCAGGTATTTAAAACAGTGGACAGCATAGTGACAGTTGAGGCAATGGTAGATCATCTGTGTGTGTTTCCTCACATTATGTCTAACAGGCTAGAGCGGACCACAGAGGAACTATTCTGGGATCACCAACTCTAATCAACCACAGTTTGATTCGCTTCTGAAAGTAATTTTTCAGTCTGGAAAGTCATTTAGTGATTTCAAACGCCAGTGGGTAATAGTGTGAAAATTATATTTCCAGGACGTAATGATGTTCTCCAGGTGGGTTGAATGGCTAACTCTGTGTGTGGTTTAGGTGCTCTTATTCTCAAAGTACATGCCAGAGAAAAATAATAAATTGACTAAAAATGGTACAAGTAATTGGTTATAATTTCCTAGCTTCTCTAGGAGATTAAAGGTGCACAGATTGCTAGTGTTCTCTTTGTAATTTATAATAAGATATTTCATCCAGGAAATTTGAAGAGTGAGAAGGCTACAATTAAGGACTAAAAATTGTGCAGAAAATGGAAGAAGTGAAAAATAAGAAAGCAACCCTAGTGCTTAATAAATGCAGTGGGAGATCAAACAAAAACAAGTCCTTTCTTACTTATAAAATCACAGACTTTTTAAATTTACTGTGTCTTATGGAGGTATGGGCTGGAAGTATATGCAGATTCTAGAAATGCTGAAATAAATATATGTTTTATAGAGAAATACAATTTTGAACAGAAAAAAACTGAATGAGGAAGTTATGATCTTACATTTTGATACAAAAAGCAAAAAATAATAATTTGCCAAATTGTAATTTTGATATTTCTACCAAAGGTAAAATTGGGAGAAGTGAATCTGATCTAGGATGGTATTTTTAATGCATCTCTTAAAATACATTGTTCATTAGAATGATAAAAGTAAGACACGCTTAAAGCAAACTCCAAAATATAATTTAATTAATTGGCATATGCTTAAAGCATTGCCTCAACTTTGTTATTGCAATTTTCGTTCTTACAGGAAGATTTCTGTTCTAATGGCATCTGCAGTAACAAGACTTAGACTCTGAAGACAATCTCTTAGCTCTCAAATCTTCATTTTAGTTATTTATTTTGCTATTGTTGCCAAATTCAGTTCACAAAGTTGGTGGAGATATGCAATTTTTGTCACAAATGATTCATAAATATTAGGAATGTCTGTTGCAAGAGAATGCCGTTTAAAAAGCCAAGAGAAGAACCCATTTTATGGGAAATTATCTAATTTTTTATATTACACTACAAGTTGTAAGAACAATATTAATTTTCATAATCATATTGTAGAACTATTAAATTGAAGTCAAAATGTGTTGGCTTTGCAGTTTTAAAGAGCATCTAAAATTAAGCTGGGAAGAGGCATGTTCTTTATGTGAGCCATTTTCTGCAAACATAGGCAAAATCTGGTACTTGTCCTTCCATGGACCAATTCATCATTAGATGTCTGAGTCTGAATATATGGTTGGGAATTTGATTATTTTTGCCCCAAAGCCTTGTACACATACCCATTGCCTGTAAATAATCATATACTACTCTTATGGTTTAGTTAGTTCTTATGTTTATTTGTATTTTTTAGTGGAGCAATAAGGTAGAAACAGGAGCAGAAAAATTTTTAAACTACACTTCAAAATTATTAACAGTTAAACCAAAAAAATCATAGGACACTCTAAACTTTCTCTTACTTGCTTCAGTTCAACTTGGTCAATTCAAATCATCAAACATACAGTGATTCACTAGTGAGATATTATACTAGGTCTTTTAGTTCAGAAGAGTAAAGTAATTTTAAGCCATATTCAGTCAACAGGAATAATTCTCCCAGGAAAGAAAAAAATAAATTTTAAAAAACTTCCTTGGAAAATCCACACTATGCCAAATTTTTATGTTTTTTTTATTGTGGTAAAAAGAGATATCATAAAATTTCCCATCTTAACCACTTTAAAATATACAGTGCAGTTATGTTGACTAGTGTTGCGCAACAGATCTGTAGAACTTCTTCATCTTGTAAAACTAAGACTCTGTACCCATGGAAAAACTTCCCACTCCCGTCTTCCTTCGGCCCTAGGTAACCACCATTCCACTTTCTGTTTCTAAGAGCTTGGCTACGTTAGAAACCTCATATAAGTGGAATCATGTGGCATTTGTCTTGTCTGACTTATTTCACTTAGCATAATGTCCTCAAGGTTCATCCATGTTGTAGCATATGACAGAACTTTCTTCTTTTCTAAGGCTGAATAATATTCCATTT
The DNA here is from genome assembly GCF_037783145.1 of Equus przewalskii. Lineage (NCBI taxonomy): Eukaryota > Metazoa > Chordata > Mammalia > Perissodactyla > Equidae > Equus > Equus przewalskii. Next base: position 46,540,120 of record NC_091850.1, on the reverse strand, counting down.
GAAGTGTATACCACATTTTCCTTATCCACTAAACAGTTGAAGATATTTGAGTTGCATTCATCTCTTGGCTATTGTGAATAAAGTAGCAATGAACATGCGTGTGCCAATTTCTCTTCATGATCCTGTCTTCACTCTTTTTTTTATTGAGATCATAATAGTTTACAGCATTGTGAAATGTCAGTTGTACATTATTACTTACCCGTCACCATATAAGTGCTTTACCAGCTGTGCCCACTATCCAACCCCCTTCCCCTGGTAACTGCTGAACTATTATTCTCTTTGTCCATGTGTATATCTTCTACATATGAGTGAAATCACATGGTGTCTGTCTTTGTCTGGCTTGTTTTGCTTAACATAATACCCTCCAGGTCTATCCATGTTGTTGTTAATGGGACGATTTTGTCTATTTTTATGGCTGAGTAGTATTCCATTGTATATATGTACCACATCTTCTTTAGCCAATCATCAGTCAATGGGCACTTGGGCTGCTTGCACATCTTGGCTATTGTGAATAATGCTGAAATAAACATAAGGGTGCATAAGTTATTTTGAATTGTTGATTTCAAGTTCTTTGGATAGATACCCAGTAGTGGGATAGCTGGGTCATATCAGTCAATATAAAATTTCTATTTTTAGTTTTATGAGAAATCTCCATACTGTTTTCCGTAGTGGCTACACCAGTTTGCATTCCCACCAACAGTATATGAGGGTTCCCTTCTATCTGCAACCTCTCCAACATTTGTTATTTTTTGTCTTAATGATAATAGCCATTTTAATGGGTGTAGGTGATTTCTTAGTGTAGTTTTGATTTTCATTTCCCTGGTGATTAGTGATGTTGAACATCTTTTCATGTGCCTATTGGCCATTCGTATTGCTTCTTTGGAGAAATGTCCGTTCATATCCTCTGCACATTATTTGTTCAGGTTGTTTGTTTTTTTGTTATTGAGTTGTGTGAGTGAGTTCTTTATATATTATGGAGATTAACCCCTTGTCATATATATGAGTTGGAGATATTTTCTCCCAGTTGGTGGGTTGTCTTGTTTTGATCCTAGTTTCCTTTGCCTTCCAGAAGATCTTTACTCTGATGAGTCTCACTTGTTCATTTTTTCTTTAGTTTTCCTTGTCTGAGAAGACATGGTATTCGAAAAAAATCCTTTTAAGATGGATGACAGAGAGTGTACTACCTATATTTTCTTCCACAAGTTTTATGGTTTCAGGTCTTACCTTCATGTCTTTGATCCATTTTGAGTTAATTTTTGTGTATGGCATAGATAATGGTCTACTTTCATTCTTTTGCATGTGGCTGTCCAGTTTTCCCAACACCGTTTATTGAAGAGACTTTTCGTTCTCCATTGTATGTTCTTAGCACCTTTGTCGAAGATTAGCTGACTATAGATGTATGATTTTACTTCTGGCTTTCAGTTCTGTTCCAGTGATCTATGTGTCTGTTTTTGTGCCAGTACTATGCTGTTTTGATTACTATAGCTTTGTAGTACATTTTCTCAGGGTTGCTTTAGCTGTTTGGGGTTTTTTTTTTTTTTTTTTTTTTTTTGGTTACTAAGATTGGCCCTGAAGTAACATCTGTTGCCAATCTTCCTCTTTTGCTGGAGGAAGATTATTCCTGAGCTAACATCTGTGCCAATCTTTCTCTATTTTAAGTGGGATGATGCCATAGCATGGCTTGATGAGCAGTGCTAGATCCGTGCCCGGGATCCAAACCTGTGAACCCTGGGCTGCCAAGGTGGAGCATGCGAACTTAACCACTATGCCACTGAGCCGGCCCCTGCTATTCAGGGTCTTTTGCTGCCCCATATGAATTTTAGGATTCTTTGTTCTATTTCCATGAAGAATGTCATTGGGATTCTGATTGGGATTGCATTGAATCTGTAGATTGCTTTGGGTAGTATGGACATTTTAACTATGTTTGTTCTTCTGATCCATGTGCATGGAATATCTTTCCATTTCTTTATGTCATCATCAACTTCTTTCAATAGTGTCTTACAGTTTTCACTGTATAGGTGTTTCACCTCTTTGGTTAAATTTATTCCTAGATATTTTGTTCCTTTTTAGTGATTTTAAATGGGATTGTATTCTTGAATTCTCTTTCTGTTAGGTTGTTATTAGAGTATAGAAAAGCAACAGAGTTTTGTAAGTTGGTTTTGTTTCTGCAACTTTGCTATAGTTGTTGATTATTTCTAACAGTTTTCCAATGAATTCTTTAGGATTTTCTATATATAAAATCATGTCATCTGCAAACAGCAAGAGCTTCACTTCTTCATTTCCTATTTGGATTCCTTTTATTCCTTTTTCTTGCCTAATTGTTCTGTCCAAGACCTCCAGTACAACATTGAATAAGAGTAGTGAAAGTGGACACCCTTGTCTTGTTTCTGTTCTCAGAGGGATGGCATTCAGTTTTTCCCCATTGAGTATGATGTTGGCTGTGGGTTTGTCATATAGGGTCTTTGTCATGTTGAGGTAATTTCCTTCTATCCCTATTTTATTAAGAGTTTTTATCATAAATGGCTGTTGGATCTTGTCAAATGCTTTCTCTGCATCTGTTGAGATGATCATGTGGTTTTTATTCCTCATTTTGTTAATGTGGTGAATCACATTGATGGGTTTGTGGATGTTGAACCATCCCTGTGTCCCTGGTATAAATTCCACTTGATCATGGTCTTTTGATTTATTGCTGTATTCAGGTGACTAATATTTTGTTGAGGATTTTTGCTTCTAGGTTCATCAGTAATATTGGCCTCTAGTTTTCCATTTTTGTGTTGTCCTTGTCAGGCTTTGGTATCAGGGTGATGTTGGCCTCATAGAATGTGTTAGGAAGTGTTCCATCTTCCTTAATTTTTTGGAATAGTTTAAGAAGGGTAGGTATTAAATCCTCTTTGAATGTTTGGTGGAATTCACCAGGGAAGCCATCTGGTCCTGGATGTTTATTTTGGGGGATGTTTTGATTACTGTTTCAATCTCTTTACTTGTGATTGGTCTATTCACATTAGCTGTTTCTTCTTGATTCAGCTTTGGAAGGTTGTAACAGTCTAAGAATTTATCCATTTCTTCTAGATTGTCCAATTTGTTGGCATACAGTTTTTCACAGTATTCTCTTATAATCTTTTGTATTTCTGTGATATCTGTTGTAATTTCTCCTCTTTCATTTCTAATTTTATTTGTTTGGGCTTTCTCTCTTTTTGTCTTTGTGAATGTGGCTAGAGGTTTGTAAATTGTGTTTATCTTCTCAAAGAACCAGCTCTTTGTTTCATTGATCCCTTCTACTGCCTTTTTTGTTTCAATTGCATTTATGTCTGTTCCAATTTTTACTATCTCCCTCCTTCTGCAGACTTCAGGCATTGCTTGTTATTCTTTTTTCTAATTCAGTTGGGTGCAGTTTGAGATTGCTTATTTAGGATTTTTCTTGTTTGTTAAGGTGAGCCTGTATTGTTGTGAATTACCCTCTTAATACTGCTTTTGCTGCATCCCATATGAGTTGGTATGGTATGTTTTCATTGTCATTTGTCTCCAGATTTTTTTTATTTCTCCTTTAATTTCTTCAATGGTCCATTGGTCATTAAGTAGCATGTTGTTTATTCTCCACATCTTTGTCCCTATCTCAGCCTTTTCTTGTAGTGAAGTTCTAATTTCACATCATTGTGGTCAGAAAAGATGCTTGTTATTATTTCAATCTTCTTAAATTTATTGAGGCTTGCCTTGTTTCCCAACATATGGTCTAGCCTTGAAAATGTTCCATGTGCACTTGAGAAGAATGTGTATTCTGCTGTTTTTGAATGGTGTGTTCTCTATATATTTATTAAGTCCATCTGGTCTCGTTTTTTCATTTAATTCCACTGTTTCCTTGTTGAGTTTCTGTCTGGATGATCTATCCATTGATGTGAGTGCAGTGTTGAGGTCTCCTACTATTATTGTGTTGTTGTTAAAATCTCCTTTTAGGTTTGTTAATAGTTGCTTTATGTACTTTGGTGCTCCTATGTTGGGTGTATAGATACTTATAAGTGTTGTGTCTTCTTGGTGGAGTGTCCCTTTGATCATTATATACCACCCCTTTTTGTTTCTCTTTACTTGTCTTTTCATGAAGTCGACTTTGTCTGCTGTAAATATTGCAACATCTGCTTTCTTTTTTGCCATTAACTTGGAATATCATCTTCCATCCCTTCACTCTGAGCCTGTGTTTGTTGTTGGAGTTGAGATGTGTTTCCTGGAGGCAGCATATTATTGTGTCTGTTTCTTTAATCCATCCTGCCACTCTGTCTTTTTATTGGAGAATTCAGACTTACATTTAGAGTGATTATTGATATGTGAGAGCTTAATGCAGCCATTTTATCATTCTTATTCTGGTTCTCCTGCCTTTCCTTTGTTTCTCATCCTTTGTATATTTGACTGCCAATTCAGTCAGGTAGTTTTTTATGCTGGATTTCTTAGTTTTCTCCTCATTTATTATTTGTGTGTCTGTTCTACTTTTTTGTTTAGTGGTTACCATGAGGTTTGTATGCAAAATCTTGTAGATGAGATAGTCCATTTTCTGATGACCTCTTATTTCCTGACAGTAAGTTGATTCAGTCCCTTTCATCTTCCCTCGTAAGTTGTTTTTGTCTCATCTTATTCCATGTTGTGTTGTGAGTTTGTGGTTAAAATGACAAGAATATCTTTGTTTTGATGTTTTCCTTCCCTTTATCTTCAATGTTTTACTTGATCATTTGCTAGCCTGTTCTGAGGGGTAGCTTCAATTTTCTGATTTTGTCTAACTATTTATCTCCTTACTCAGGGCTTTGTAGCCCATTTTTCTGGTTTTTTTCTAGATATGAGGGCCATCATGAGGATTTCTTGTCGGGTGGGTCTTGTGGTGATGAACTCCCTTAGCTTTTGTTTATCTGGGAAAATTTTTATTTCTCTATCATATCTGAAGTATATTTTCACTGGATAGAGTATTCCTGGCTAAAGGGTTTTGTCTTTCAAAGATTTGAATCTATCATTTCATTCTCTCCTAGCCTATAAGTTTTCTGCTGAGAAATCCACTGAAAGCCTGATAGGGTCTCCTTTGTAAGTTACTTTCTTCTGCCTTGCTGCCATTAGTACTTTTTCTTTGTCATTGACTTTTGCCAGCTTCACATCTATATACCTAGCAGTAGCTCTTTTTACAGTGACACAGGAGATCTGGTGGCTTCTTTCCTGTGGGTTTCCATCTTCTTCGCCAGGTTTGGGAAGTTCTCTGCTGTTATTTCTTTGAACGAGTTTTCTGTTCCCTTCCCCTTCTCTTCACCCTCTTAATACCTATAATCCTATGTTGCATTTCCTAATTGAGTCAACTATTTCTTAGAGAATTTCATCATTTCTTTTTAGTCTTTATTCTCTCTCCTCCTCCATCTGAAGCATTTTTATATTTCTGTCCTCAATGCTGCCGATTTGTTCCTCTATATCAGCTCTACTTTTCAGAGAATCCATATTCTGCTTTACCTCATCCATTGTGCTTTTCATATCCAATATTTCTGATTGGTTCTTCTTTATAGTTTCAATGTCTTTTGTGAAGAAGCTCCTGAACTCATTGAATTGTCAATCTGCATTCTCTTTTAACTCATTAAGTTTTTTAATGATAGTTATTTTGAATTCTCTGTCAGTTAGTTATAGATTTCTGTCTTCAGGATTGATTTCTGGGTACTTGTCATTTTCCTTCTGGTCTGGAAATTTAATGTATTTTTTATACTGCTAATTGGCATGTATTTGTGCTTCCACATTGTGGTAGTATTTGATTGCTCCTTCCACCTGTCATCACTGGGTGGGGGTCAAGAGCTGCATATTCTAAGTTCGCTGTGATGCAGAGGACAGCTCCCAGGTTCTGGGCTGGGTGCTGGGGAGGGGAGGAGGGATGGTTTCTTTCTCCTGCATGCTCTTGGGGGCTTCTTCCCCTGCCCTCACTATCTGCTTTCTTGGGATGTTGGTTTGTTGAAGACACCCCCACAATAGCTAGCCACCTCTGTTATGGGCTTTCCCCTGGGCTGTGAGGGACCTTGGAGATCTATGGTGTTCCTATAGAAGGCCACCGCTCCCTCCTCGCTTTCCTCTCAGAGGCTGTATGCAATCCCTGGGTCACTGTCCTTTGTGGGGGAAGAGAAGCATTCTCTTACTTCATTCCACTTCCCCCACAGGGACTCCAGCACCTCTACTTCCCAAAGTATGGCTGCGTGGGTCTCTCAGATGTCTTTTGTGTTTTGTGGATGTTGTCTGTTAGAATATGAATGTCCTTTTCTATGTATCTTAGGGGGAAGAGTTTATGGGGAGAGCTCACTCTGCCATGATGCTGACATCACTCCCTGTTTTCACTCTTTTGGATATATACCCAGAAGTGGGATTACTGGATCATGTCACGGTTCCATATTTAGTTTTTGATGAACGTCCATACTGTTCTTATAGTGCCTGAACCATTTATAGTCTCCTCAAAAGTGTACAAGTTTCATCTTTGTCAGCATTTGTTATTTTCTACTTTTTTGATAATGGCCATCCTAATGGTAAGAGGTGATGTCTCATTGTGGTTTTGATTTGCATTTCCCTGATGATTAATTATGTTGCACATCTTTTTTATGCTTATTCACTGTTTGCATATCTTCTTTGGAGAAATGTTCATTCAAGTCATTTTCCCATTTTTAAATTATTTGTTTTTTTGTTAATAAGCTATAAAAATTCTTTATGTATTCTGGATGTTAACCCCTTATAGGATATATGAGTTCAAATATTCTCTCTCATTCCTTACACTGTCTTTCACTCTGTTGAGTGTTTCCCTTGCTATGCAGAAATATTTAAGTTTGATCTAGTCTCATTTGTCTATTTTTGTTTTTATTGCTTGTACTTTTGATGTAACATCCAAGAAATCCCATGTAATAAAGTTTTCATCTGTGTTTTCTTCTAGGAGTTTTATAGTTGCAAGTCTTATATTTACGTTTTTAATCCATTGTGAGTTAACTGCTGTATATGGTGTAAAGTATGGGTGCAACTTCATTCTTTTGTGTTTGCATGTTGAGTTTCCCAGAATCATTTGTTGAAGAGATTATTTTTTCTCCATTGTGTAGTCTTGACACCCTACTTGAAGATCAATTGACCATTTATATGTGGGTTTATATTCTGTTCCATTGATCAATATGTGTCTTTATGACAGTACCATAGTATTTTGATTACTGTAGTTTTATAATATTGATTACTGTAGCTTGTAACATTGATCACAATTGTTTGTAATATTTGATTACTATACCTTCAAAATCAGGACATGTAGGGCAAAAACACCTTTGGTATTTAATAGAAAATACATTGAATATATAGATCATTTTGAGTGAACATTTTAACAGCATTAAGTCTTTCAACCCATGACCACAGAATGTCTTTTCATTTATCTGTGTCTTCTTTAGTGTCCTCTTTGATTACTTTTTGATTTTGATTACTGATTCAATTTCCCTACTAGTTATAAGTCTGTTCATATTTTCTATTTATTCATGATTTGGTTTTGGTAGATTGTGTGTTTCTATAAATATATCCATTTCTTCTAGGATATCCAATTTGTTGGCATATAATTGTTCACAGTGATCTCTTATAATCCTTTTTATTTCTGTAGCATCAGTTGTAATGTCTCCTCTTCCACATCTCATTTGATTTATTTGAGTCTTTACTATTTTTTTCTTACTCCGATTAAAGGTTTGTCAATTTTTTTCATCTTTGCAAAAAAACACCTTTTAGTTTTGTTGGTTTTTCCTACTGTTTTTCTATTTTCTATTGCATTTGTTTCTACTCTAACCTTTATTATTTCCTACCTTCTGCTGATTTTGGATTTACTTTGTCCTTTTTCTATTTCCTTGAAGTGCAAAGTTAAGTTTTTGGTGAGATCTTTCTTCTTTTTTAATGAATATATTTACTGCTATAGATTTCCCTCTTATTACTGTTTTTTTTTTTTTTTTTTTGCATCCCATAAGATTTGGTATATAATATTTTGGTTTCAATTGTCTCAACGTGTTTTCTAATATCCCTTATATGTGCTTCTTTCTCCCATTGGTTGTTCAAGAGTGTGTTGTTCAATTTCCACATATTTGTGAATTTTCAGTTTTCCTTTTGTTACTGATTTTTAGTTTCATTCCACTGTGATTGGAAAAGATACTTGGTATGAGCTTAATCCTCGTAAACTTGTTAAGACATATTTTGTAATCTAATGTGATCCATCCTATGCACTTGAGAAAAATATGTATTTTTATTTTTTTTGGTAAGGAAGATTGGATTGGCTCTGAGGTGACATTTGTTGCCAATCTTCCTCTTTTTGCTTAAGGAAGGTTGTCACTGAGCTAACATCTGTGCCAATCTTGTCTATTTTGTATGTGGGATGCCACCACAGCATGGCTTGATGAGCAGTGTGTAAGTATATGCTAGGAATCTGAACCCACAAACCCTGGGCCACTGAAGCAGGACATGCAAACTTAACCACTACATCACCAAGCTGGCCCCTGTAAAGATCTTTTAGGTCCAATTAATCTATGGTGTTGTTCAAATTCTGTTTCCATATAAATCTTCTACTATGGTCTGAATGTTTGTGCCTCCACCTCAAATTTTTATGTTGAAACTTAACACCCAATGTGATAGCATTTGGAAGTGAGGCATTTGGGAGGTGATTAGGTCATGAGGGTAGAGCTATCATGAATAAGACTAATGCTCTTATAAGAGATCCCACAGGGCTCTTTAACCCTTTCCACCATGTGAGGACACAGTGAGAAGTTGGCAGTTTGCAACCTGGAATAGGGCCTATGCCAGAACCTGAGCATCCTGGTACCTTGATTTGAGACTGCCAGCCCCCAGAACTTTGAGAAATAAATTTCTGTTTTTTGTAAGTCTGTGGCATTTTGAATGGCAGCTGGAATGAACTAAGACAGATATTTGGTACCAACAAGTAGGGATGCTGCTGTAACAAATACCTAAAAATGTGGAAGTAGATTTGGAACTGGGTAATGGGTAGAAACTGGAAGAGTTTTGAGGTGCACATTATAAAAAGCCTACATTGCCATGAACAGAGAAAAGCAAACCTGGTGACAGTTCAGAAGAAGAGGCGAGTTGTAGAGAAACCCTCAATCTTCTTAGAGAATAAGTAGATTCTCTAAGTAGTCATGAATTGAGTGTTGGTAGAAATACAGATGGTAAAAGCCATTCTAGTGAAGTCTCAGGTGGAAATAAGGAACATGTTATCAGAAACTGAAGAAAAGATGATTCTTGTTATAAAGTGGCAAAGAGCTTGACTGAACTGTGTTTATGTCCTAGTGTTTTGTGGAAGGTAGAACTTGTGAGCAATGAAATTGGATATTTGGCTGAGGAAATTTCTAAGCAAAGTGTAGAAAAACTGCCTGATTTCTCTTGAATGTTTATAATAAAATGTTAGAAGAGATAAATGATTTAAAGAGAGAATTGGTGATTAAAAGGAAGCCAAACTTAAAAATTTGGAAAATGTTCAGCCTATCTCTATTTCAAAACATGAGAAAGTATGTTTGGAAGAGAATGCTAAGAGTGTGGTTGAGGGACCCTTTGACAAGGAGATTAGTATGGGTGTGAAAGATAAAAATCACATGATCTTATCAATAGATGCAGAAAAAGTATTTGAAAAAATATATCCTTTTTTGAAAAAACTCTCAACAACTTGAGTATAAAAGAAATGTACCTCAACATAATAAAGACTATATATAAAAAGCCCACAACTAACATTATACTCAATGGCAAATTGTTGAAAGCTTTTTCTCTAAGATCAAGATCAAGAAAAGCATGCCCACTTTCACCACTCCTATTCACCATAGTACTGGAAGTCCTAGTCAAATGATTTGGCAAGAAAAAGAAATAAAAGCCATCAAAATCAGAAAGAAGTAAAATTGTCTCTGTTTGCATATGACATGATCTTAAATATATAAAATCCTAAAGACTGAAACAAAAACTGTTAGAACTAATAAATGAATTTAGTAAAGTTGCAAGATTAAAAAATCAACATACAGAAATCTGTTGCATTTCCATACACTAACAGTGAAATATCTGAAAAGGAAATAAAGAAAATAATCCCATTGACAACAGCATCAAAACAATATATTTAACCATGAATATGAAGGATCTGGTTATTTAAAACTATAAGATTTGATGAGAGAAATTGAAGAAGACACAAATAAATGAAAAGATATCTCATGTTTATGAATTGGAAAAATTAATATTGTTAAAATATCGATACTACTCAAAGTTTTCTGTACATTCAATGCATTCTCTAACAAAATCCATTGGTATTTCTCACAAAATAGGAAAAAATATTCTAAAATTCCTATGGAACCACAAAAGACCCTGCGTAGCCAAAGCAATTCTGAGAAAGAATAAAAGCCAGAGATATCACGTTTCCTGATTTCATACTATATTACAAAGCTATAGTAATCAAAACACTATGGTACTGCCATAAAAATAGATACATAGACCAATGGAACAGAATTGATAACCTAAAAAGAAACCATTGCATATAAGTTCAGCTAGAAGTAGATAATAGAGTCAAGAGTACTCACTGGAGAAAGGATAGTCTCTTCAATAACAGGTGCTGGGAAAACTAGATAATCACATGCAGAAGAATGAAATTTGACCTCTATCTTACACCACTCCCAAAAATCAACTGGAAATGGATTGAAGACTTAAACATATGTCCTAAAACCTTAAAATTCCTAGAGGAAATGATAGAGAAGCAGCTCCTTGACATTGGTCTTGGCAATGATTTTTTGGATATGATACCAAAAGCATAAGGAACAAAAGCAAAAGTATTTAAGAGAGACTACATAAAGCTAAAAACTTCTCCACAGCCAAAGAAACAATCAACAAAATGAAAAGGCAACCTATGAAATGGAACAGCATATTTTCAACCATATATCTGGTAAGGGGCTAATATACAAAATATATTTAAAAACTCATACAATTCAATAGCAAAAATACAACATGGGCAAAGGATCTGAACAGACATTTTTCCAAAGAAGACATGTTGATGGCCAACAGGTACATGAAAAGATGCTCAATATCATTAATAATAAGGGAAATGAAAATCAAAACCCCAATGAAATACCACCTTACGCCTGTTAGAATGGCTGTTACCAAAAAGACAAGAGATAACAAGTGTCAGTGAGGATGTGGAGAAAAGAGAACTCTTGTGCATTCTTGGTGGGACTATAAGTTGGTGCCGCCACTATGCAATATGGTATAGGGGTGCCTCAAAAAATTAAAAATGGAACAACCATATCATCCAGAAATTTCACTACTGAGTATTTATCGAAAGGAAATGAAATCAGGATCTTGAAGAGTTATCTGCACTCCCATGTTCATTGCAGCATTATTCAAAATAGCTAAGATATGGATACAACCTAAGTGTCCATCTGTGGATGAATGGATAAAGATTATATGGTATATGTATATGTACAATGGAATATTATTTAGTCATGAGAAAGAAGGAAGTCTTGTCTTTTGTGACAACATGGATGGACCTTGTGGGCATTATGCGAAGTGAAGTAAATCCTACAGAGAAAGACAAATACTGTGTGATATCTATCATATGTGGAATCTAAAAAAAGCCAAACCCTTAGAAATGGAGAGTATAATACTGGTTGCCAGGGGCTAGAGGTGGGGGAAATGGGGAGATGTTGGTCAAAGGGTACAAACTTCCCATTATAAGATTAGTTCTGGGGATCCAATTTACAGCATGGCGATTATAGTTAACAATACTGTATTCTCAACTTGAAAGTTGCTAAGAGAATACATCTTAAATGTTCTCACCACAAAAAAAAGTAATCATGTGAGATGGAGGTGTTAACTAATCCTTTGTCATAATCATTTCACAACATATAAGTATATAAAATAATCATGTTGGGCACCTTAAACTTATACAATTTTATATGTCAATTATATCTCAATAAAACTGGGAAAAAATAATATGAGTCCAAGGGGAATCAAGAGAAAGAAAAGATCTCCTGAGCTATGGAGAACAAGCCACTGGGGAAACTTTCCCAGGAAGAACAGAGCCCGCGTCCATTCAAAGAGCACCTTCCATCACCAGGGCAGAGGATGCTTATCAGATCTGTCCAGAGAATTTCAGAATTTCTATGGGCCAGAGACTGGCTGCTACAGGTGTTACACCCTTCCCCTCCCTGAATGTGCAGGTTTCTTATAGTAATCCCATACTCATTCTCCTATGGTTTAACTTGAGTATTTTTCTTTTTTAGTCTATGTGTCACTGGATTAAGAGGAGCCTCATCCTCACCTGGTGTGAAGACAATTGCACATCAGACCATGATGAAGAGACCTTCGCAATCACCCAAAGATCCTGTATTTTGAGATCAACACTATGGTTAGATAGGAATTTTGAACTGTCTTCCTTGGAGTGGAAACAAGTGTATTTCTGCATGAGATAAGGAGAGTGAACCAAATACCTGGAGAACAGAGGGTGGTCTGAGGTAGTCTTTATCCAATACATCAAATATTCTAAGTTCTCCTGCTGGGAAAATGGTAGCATGGCAGGTCCCTGTTCTCTTGGAGTCAGGTGTGGCCAAAGGGCTAGCTTTGTCTGATGATGTGTGAGCAGAGAGGTAGGTGCAATTTCTGGGTAGAAGCCCTAGGAGGCAGTTTGGGATTCCCCGCCCTCTATTCTCCCCATTGACAATAATGCTCCAGATAGTGGCTGCTCCCTCATCTGGGGCCCAGAGTGGACACAAGCAGAGCGGAGCCCAGCTGACCATACGGTACATGGAATACTAATGAAAGAATGCATCTTTTTGTTTCAGGCCACTGCAATGTTTAAGGCTGAGTGTTATGTCAGCATCACCTAGCCTATCCTGGTGGATATAAAAAGTCAATTGTTTTTAAATTCACAGACTTTATTTTTTTAGGGCAGTTTTGGGTTTACATAAAAACTAAGCAGAAAATACATAGTCCCATATGGCACGACCCCCCACCCCATTTCCCTGTTACTAACATCTTGCATTAGTGTGGTACATTTGCTACAACTGACAAGCCAATATTGATACACCATGATTAACTGAAATCCAAAGTTTACATTAGAGTTCGTTCTCTCTGTTGTACATTCTACAGGCTTTTGCAAATGTATGACATATAGACACTGTTACAGTATCATACAGAGCAGTTTTACTGTCCTAAAAGTCCCCCATGCTCCAGTTGGTCATCCCTCATCACAAACCTCTGGAAGCAAACTGATCTTTTTACTGTCTCCATAATTTTGGCTTTTCCAGAATGTGATATAATTAGACTCATACACTACGTGGCCTTTTCAGATTGGCTTTTTCACTTCACAATATGCACGTAAGAAAAATTTTTTATTAAAGAAAAGTCATCCATAATTGTCCCCCCCCAAAAAAACAAATGGTTTCTAAGATTACAATGTTATGTCTCCTTGCATACCAGATTAATAATTATGAATGTCAGCTCATCTCTTAAATCAAAGGATATATAAAATATTTGGCCACTTCTATTTTTACTAAATTGATATTCATAGTTAAATGTTTTGTTGTATTCAGCAAAGCATTTTTATTTGTTCAGCACATTTAATATTAACGTAGTCATTTATTTATTTATTTACTTTTTTATTTTTTGAGGAAGATTATCCCTTAGCTAATGTCTGCCACCAATCCTCCTCTTTTTGCTGAGGAAGACTGGCCCTGAGCTAACATCCATGCCCATCTTCCTCTACTTTATAATTGCCAAGCGGTGCCATGTCTGCACTTGGGATCCGAACTGGCCCACCCCGGGCTGCTGAAGTAGAATGTGCTCACTTAACCGCTGCGCCACCAGGCCAGCCCCTTATGCTTTTATTTTATCCCACTTCTCTTTTCTATTCCTAAGGCTGAACCCCTCTCCAGAGTAGTCCTCATTATTTCTTGCAATATTGTAAAAGTCTCCTATTCTAGCTTCTTGCCACCGTTTTATCCCTCTCTCATCAATCATCTCAATTATTGCCACGCTATTCCCTAAGGTATAATTCTGATCATGTCTTTCACCTTAAGAAAAGTTATGAATGATGGCCCCCTCTGTGCTGAATAACATCCAATGACCTAACCCCTCCAATCACTTGTCAAAAGAACTTGTGCTCCCTGAGTTGTTACCGCATCTCCCTAACTTTGCTCCCACAGAACTGCTCTTCAACTCATTTCTCTGCTTTATCTTGACATTTTGTATTATATCCATCATATATATGCAAAAAAATACACAAACACACACATAATTTTAAAAATAGAAAAAAAATGTAATCACTTGTGTATCCACAATGTAAGTCAAGGAAGAAGATATTGCCACCAGAAACCCCAACTAGATGTAATCACTGGTCTGAATTTTGTGTTAATTGCTTTACTCCTTTTGTTATGTTTTAAGTTTTATCCCATAGTTATTCAGCTTTAAGCTATAATGCGTAGTGGTGCATTTTTTAATTTAACATAAATGGAAGTATAGAATTTGTTTTTTAGCATCTTGCTTCTTTTACTCAACAGTATGTTTGTGAAATTATTCATGTATTTAGATTGAGCTAAAGGTCCTTTGTTTTCTTTGCTAGGTGGTATTTTCTAAACATCTAGCAGACACCTGTTAATGGATGTTGGATGCCATTTGGTAGGCATAGACATTCATGGACTTGAAATTCCAAAAAAGAGATCAGGACCTGGGATCATCAACATATAAGCAGTCGTTAAAAGCCGTGGGCACAGAAAGGATTGCTTGGGATAGTGCACAAAGTGAGAAGAGAAGAAGGATTTTTGCCAGGAAAACACCAAGATTTATGTGAAGAAACAGAAAAACAACCTTGGGAAGGAGATGTTCGCCAGGAAGAAGGAACATGAAGGGATAGAGGTGTTAAGGAAGTCAACGCTAATGTGTCAGTGGAGAAGTGAAGTAAGAGAAAAATTGCTGGAATTGTTGAATTGGGAGCTATTTAGGCAGTGATTTCACTGGAGGGATGGGAGTAGGTAATAGGCTAATTCCAAGAGGTTGAGGAGTGAAAAAGTGAAAAGTGGAAACAAGAAGAGGTATCTTTTTTTTTTTTTTTCAGGTAGCTTGGCTGAAAGGAGAAGGAGAAATATAAAATAATAAATGGAGTGGGATATCAATGGAGTGGGAATTTTTTTTTTTTAAGATAGAAAAGCCTGGAGCACACCTACATGCCAAGGGAAGGACCCACTAGAGACAAAAGGCCATTGTTATGAGGGTAAAGTTAGAGGCATCAGCTCTTCATCAGCAGAAAGCACAATATACAATTAATCCTCAAAATCCAAAAATCTCATAGATTATTGTTTATGTCTTTTCCCATGGAATATCTTCTTACAAACTCATTCTGATTTCTTCCAATTTAATACTGAATAGTCATTTAAATTTTCAGTGATTCAATTCTGTGATCTTTTTCTGCCCTTTTTATTTTTAAATCAGCTTTATTGAATTATGATTTACATAAAATAAAACTCACTAATTGTACTGCACAATTTGTTGACTTTTGACAAATGTATAGAGGTTTGTAACACTGTAACACTGTAGTTATATAATGATAGATAACATTCTCCTTACCTCAAAAAATTTCCTCAGGGGGCCGGCCCCGTGGCAGAGTGGTTAAGTTCGCGCGCTCCGCTGCAGGCGGCCCAGTGTTTCCTCTGTTCGAATCCTGGGCGCGGACATGGCACTGCTCATCAGACCACGCTGAGGAGGCATCCCACATGCCACAACTAGAAGGCCCCACAACTAAGAATATATACAACTGTGTACCGGGGGGCTTTGGGGAGAAAAAGGAAAAATAAACATCTTTAAAAAAAAAATTTCCTCAAGCCCTTTGCAATCAATCTTCTCTATTCCCTCCTTGCCCTGGGCAATCTCTGATCTATACTTTTTATCCCTATGGTTTTCCTTCTAGAGAACTGCATATAAATTAAATCTTTCAGTATATAGACTGTAGCTCTTGTATCTGGTTTCTTTCACTTTGCATAGTGGTTGTAGGTATCAGTAGTTTGTTCTTTTTTACTGTTGTGTACTATGCCATTGAGTAAATGTGCTCCAATTTGTTTATTCTTCAGTTGAAAGACATTTGGCTTGTTTCCACTTTCTGGCTATTACTGATAAAGCTGCTATTAACATTCAAATATAAGTCTTTGCATGGACATATATCATCATTTATCTTGGATCAATATCTGGAAGTAGAATTGCTAGGTCCTATGTTAATTGTCTAATTTTATTGTAAAGCATAAAATTTATTTTTCAGAGTGGTTGTACCATTTTGCATTCCCACTCATAATGTTTAAGAATTCTATTTGTTCCACATCTTCACCAACACTTGTTTGTTTCCATTGTAATTTTAGCCATTCTAGTAGTTGTGATTATGATTATAATTATGAATATGATCGTGAATATAATTTGTGTTTCCCTAATGACTAATGATGTTGGACATCTTTCCACAAGCTTATTTTCCATTTGTATATCTTCTTTCATAAAGTATCAGTTCAAATCCTTTACCCATTTCTTTATCAGAATGTATTCATACAATACTAGTAACTAGAGACTTTATTCAGATTTTACCAGTATTTATATGGAGTCATTTCCGTATATATATATGTGTGTGTGTGTGTGTGTGTATAGTTTTATGTAAATTTGTCACATGTATAGATTTGTGTAACCACCACTACCATCAAGGTACAGAACCATTTCATCACCACAGATGATCTCCACATGCTACCCCTCTACGGTAATACCTCCACAATCCTAGGAATAAACAATGACTTTCAAAGAGTAAAAGGTTCATGCTTCTTGTATTTAGGAAACCTTTGCCTAACCCAGGGTTACTACAACTTTCTCCTAGGTTTTCTTCCAGAAGTCTTTCTGTATCACACTTACTCTTGATCCATTTCTAGTTAAATTTTTCTCTCTAGAGGTCTTGCACATATTTTTTAAGTTTATCTTTAAGTATTTCATAGTCTTTATACTATTGAAAATTGTATTTTTATAAATTTAAATTTCACATAGGGACAGGGAATTTTCCTGCAGTATTTGGTTGCTCCACACATTCTGAAATCATTTCTTGTCATCTGTAATGGATTGAATAATGTCCCTCAAAATCCATATCCACCCTGAAAGTCAGAATGTGACCTTATTTGCAGTAAGGATCTTTGTAGATGTAATTAAGGTAAAGATCTTGAGATTAGATCATCCTGGATTATCTTGGTGGGCCCTCAATCCAATGATGAGCATCTGTATAAGAGATAGAAGTGGAGACACAGAGATACACAGAGGGAAAACTCATAGAACAAAACAGGCAGAGATTGGAGTTATGTAACTACAAGGCAAGGAACACAAAGAATTGCCAGCAGCCACAAGGCATGGAACAGATTTTCCCTTATAGGATCCAGAGAGAATCAACCCTGCTGACTCCTTAATTTCAGACTTTTACCATTTAGAACTGTGAGAAAATAAATTTTGTTGTTTTAAGGCACTCAGTTTGTTAAAATTGTATATAGCAACTCTAGAAAACTAATATATATCATTTAACTGTGGTGGCAAATTCCTAATGAAGACAAAAATTCTAGGTTGCTAAGAGATAAGAAGGCAGACAAGACCTCTTTTTAAGTCACAATAAAGCAAATATTATGAAGACACAGGGAAAACTTATGGTGATGTAATAATAATTTTTCCAAATCACCTATATCAAGCTTACAAGGAGAATTTTTATAAACTTGGGATATCTCTCCATTGTGAAGTTTTTTGATGCTTTGAAATATCCTCCAGGACTCACTCTTTTCCATAATGAATCTAGAATAACTTCCACATTTCAATGAAGTTGAGTTTTGTGTGTCCCATCTCTAACTCCAAGTTTCTCAGGTTTGAAACAAATGACACTTAGTTCAAAATCAAGATTGCGTTTTTACAATACCAGCATCACCTTGTCATGTTATAACATCTTTTATCAGTGATCATGAAGTTAGCTGAACATCTGCCTGTTAAAAGCAATCAAAAATTATTCTTTACCAGGATTGTTTTTGCAACTGCAAAATAATTATGGTTAGTTGATTAATACTATTATTAAGAGGTAAAACTTACTATGTTAATAAGAGTTAATATTGAATCCTAAGTTTTTCAATCATCCTACTGCTGGCTTTCTCTTTCCCTATCACATGAAACCAGAGGAGACAGAATGCTGGTCAGGCTAACCAATACCATTACCCATAAACCACACAAATCTAAATGTGGGCAAAAATTTAAATAGTTATTTCTAGGCCATCAATCTATGGTTGCAAAGTAACAACAAAACAGTTAGTCCGTACCTCAGATCCTCCAAACTCTGTCCTCTGTACCAGAAAAAATGAAAATAAAAAGAAAATTCAAGCTTATAACAGCCAAAACCCAGAACACTGACAACACTAAACTCTGGAAAGGATGTGGAGCAACAGGAACTCCTATTCATTGATGATTGGAATGCAAAATGGTCCACCCACTTTGGAAGACAGTTTGGTGGTTTCTTATAAAATTAAACATAGTCTTACTAAACAATCAAGCAATCATGCTCATTGGTCTTTACTCAAAGGAGTATAAAATTTATGTCCACACAAAAACCTACACACAGATGATTATAGCAGCTTTATTCATAATTGCCAACACTTGGAAGCAACCAAGGTGTCCTTCAGTAAGCAAATAGATAAAAAGATGTGGTATATCCAGATGATGGAATACTATTCAGCACTATATAGACATAGGCAATCAAGACATGAAACAACACAAAGGAACCTTAAATGCATTTTACTAAGTGACAGAAGCCTGTCTGAAAAGGCTGCCTAATATATGATTCCAACTATATGACATTCTGAAAAAGACAAAACTATAGAGACAGTAAATAGACCAGTGGTTGCCAGGGGTTGGGGGGACTGGGATGAATAAGTGGAGCACAGAGGATTTTCAGGGCTGTGATAATACTCTGTATGATGCTGTAATGATGGATACATGTCATTACACATTTGTCCAAACCCATAGATGTACAACATCAAGAGCAAACCCAAATGTAAACTATGGCCTCTAGGTGATAATAACATGTCAGTGTAGCCTCATTAATTGTAATAAACGTACCGCTTTGGTGGGAGATGTTGATAATAGGGGAGGCTATGTGTGTGAGGGGGCAGGAAGTATGTGGGAAATCGCCATATTTTCTGCTCAATATTGCTGTGAACTTAAAACTGCTTTAAAAAATAAGTCTATTAGAAATAAGCAAATAAAGGCTATGTGTATTGGGTGAGGAGGGATGAGGTTGCTGTTGTTGCAAGGGAAGTTTCCAGGGTTTTCTAAAATCTATGATTTGTCTCCAATTCCTGATGCGCGCCATGTTTCCAGGTTGCTATGGTAAATCTTCCTGGCCGACTGCCCAGAGCCTGTGCAGAATCCTTATGCCGCTCAGAGAATTTAGACATTGCTGGTACTTCTGCTAAGGTTGCTAGGAGCAACACTACACAGCACACAGGCTTCACCCATCTTAGGTGGTCACAGAACAGGAACTCAAAGAAGTTCAAGAGACTCTGTATTCTTGGCTAAATTAAGAGCCCTATGTTCCTACATTGTTTATGCAAGTATTTTTTAAACAATGCTAGACACTGCTCTGGGTGCTAAAAATATAACTGATCAAAAGAGCCAAAGTCCCTGATCTCAAAAAGCCACGTTAAGCCTGGGATGAGAGCAGGAGAAAAATTTTTCTAAGTCAAATAATATGACGGTACACAGTGATACCTAATGATACAAACCTAATAAATAGGGTTTATATATAGGTTGTCTGTATAGTTATATAAACAGTGATCTTGGTGGTGGGGAAAGTAGAGGACAAGGAGAGGAGAAAATTTTTCAGCTGAGATCTAAATGATCAGGAACTGGATATGCAGAAATGAGTATGCTCAGGAGAGACAAAAACAGTGGGAAAGCCTTTGGGAGGATGGAGAGAGAGGCCTGATGAAGTTGGTCTCCTGCGCCAAAGGGTTTGAGTTTCTTTCTAAGTACAATTAAAACCTATTGAAGGGCTTTGAAGAGGGAGGTTCATGATCTGATTCAAGGTTGTAAATGATGACAGTGGTCACTCTAACTGCTCTGTGGAAACAGACTGTAAAGGGTCAGGAAAGGAAGGAAGAAGAAATAAAAAAAATAGCAGTATTACAGGAGTGCAGGGGAGAAATAAAGATACTTTGAATTAAGCAGTAGATGGAGAGAAATGGCTAAGCTTGAAAGGTATGTTGAAGGCAAAGTCAACAGATTTCTGGATAGACTGATAGATTTGATAGGGGCAAGGGAAGCAAAGGTGAGAATCCAAGATGACCTGAACGCTAGCTTGAATCTTTGCATCAGCACTTTTGCATAAATGGCCTGAGGCTGCTGTTCATACGTGTCTCTTTCGATCTCAGCAATATATTTTTGGGTGACGATTGTCCATGAGTCTTTCACATTTCTGTACATTTGATCAACATAGACTGCATTTATTCTGGACTATCTTTTCAAAAGCGTTTGTACAGCAAAAACCTTGGAAATAGACATAATGTACACCTTAGGAACAAAGGAGAGCTTTGTTTACTATTCTAAATAATAAAGACAGTGTTTCACTCAGAGGCAAAGTCAGACAAGTGTACTTCCCGTTATAAAAAATTATGGGTCCCCTGAACTTATCGTTCCTTTCTTATAATGCTACCTGTGTGTCCCAGTCATGTCACCTGCCAAGTGGGGCTCAGAGAACCAGTGCAAATACTATACCCTGGATACTCCTATTGCTTTGAGTAATAAACTGCCCATTGTCTCTGACCCAGTTGTCTCATGTCTTCTGATAGCAGTGATAGCATCTACAAAACTGTGGCAGGCTCACTTGTTAACTTGCAAGTAGAGTAAAACCTCAGACCCTTCCTAGTTCTTGATATTTATCACCAGGGAAGTCTTAAGGAGGTACTCCTTCAGACCTATGTCAGATCTTTTCATTTTTCTAATGTATTATTTCCTTATTCCTAAGGAAATTCATTATTTCCTTTTTCAGAAGCTTCAGTTACCAAGAAGTAGCAATATCATGCTTACCAGAAATATAAAGCTCTAAGTAAGTCACAATATATGTCATCTTTTTTCTTAAGTCTTGTATCTAGATTAATGAGTATGCTTCATAAGGATAGCTTTCAATATTAGAAGCTTGATTCAGGAAAAATTTAAAATATTATTTTTAAGCCCAGAAGACTTATCTGTAGCATTGCCTCTCTAATGAATTACCTCTTTTATTTTGCTTTTCATAATTATGGAGAAGAGAATGTTTCCTAATTAGATGCATGGTGTGTGCCTCTAAGTATAGTAAGGAATCTTGATGTTCTAAACAGGTGTCACATAACTTGATAAATGAGTTACTATCAGCTGAGTGAAGGTACACATTGCAGAAGTAGAAAACAATAATCATTTGGAAGGGAGGAAGGTGGGAGGAGCTTGAAGGAAGGTAAATCTAGAAAGGATGGGCGAGAATAAGAGAGAGATTTAGAATGAAACTAAGGTTGGTTTTAGTAAAGCAGAGTCCAGGATAAATTTAAGGCAATTATCCATTGGAACCACCTTGTTGGAGTAACTGAGAGAATGTCCTAAGAGCTCTTGAGAGGAGTCATTAGATACTTAAGTGTGTTCAAAATGAATGCCGTGCTACTTAATGACTGTGTTCGTGGTCACAGATTTCTTACTAGAGCTATGGGAGTGCAATTAGTCAATCAGGTACAAGGATGAGAATCTAGACGGAAAGCAGAAATAGGTGTGAGGAGAACCTCTTAAACTTGTTTGGATACGGAATCCCGCTTTTCAGTGACATGTTTTGTGGATTCTACCCTCTATAGAAGGACTAACGTTGTTGGCTATTTCACTTTCAAAATGGTTGGAGCTAACATGGAAACAGAGGCAAAGATGAGGAAAACGCACACATATGAAGGAAAAGGGACATTATATTATCACCCACAGCTGGCATCCCTTTTTAGTGAAACATCATCTATAACCTCTTCCTCTGTATTCTAACTTCCTGGCCCTTTAAAAATGTCTTCAGAGTTTCAATCACCTTCACATATGAATTTAGAAAAGAGATATAGAGACACATTTTATCCTAACCACCTTCCAACCATGGCTTTCCACCAATATTATCTGTCTATGATATTTAAGGAGACATATATTTTTATTTCAAGTTCAAGTATGTAAGAATATTAGGAAAGCCCCTATGAGAGGCAAACAAGGGTGAGATATGGAGCAAAGGTTTTACAGATGTATATTCCATGAAATTTTAACAAAGTTCACTTTGAGAGTTTTTTAACCTTTCTGAATGAAGAATAACTCATTTCTGTGCCTGACCAAGTTACAAAAAGTAGGTCATACATTCTGATAAGCTTCTTAGGGAGAGTTGATAAATTTTCACTTAATGGTCACATTAAGAGCAATCTTTTTCATTGCTGTATTTCATTTAATAAGTTGCAGTAAGTACATGTCTTAATTTGTCCTAGTCTACTTAGCTTGAGTCCTTCTATCTAGTCATAGATTATAAAACCTGTGGTAAGTGGAATTTTAAGATAGTGTCCATGACCTTCAGACCCTGGTAATATTCCCATTATTATGTTACCTTGTATGACAAACACATTATCCCAGTGGACCTAATCTAATCACACTAGTTCTTTAAAAGCAGAGATTTCTCTGACTGGAGGCACAAAAGGAACTCAGAGAGATTGGGAGCATAAGGACTATTGCTAGGCAGATGCAGGGGGCCACGTGAAAGGACCAGTCAGTGTCTTCTAGAAGCCAACAGCAACTCCCAGCCCCACAACCAGCAAGGAAATGGAGACCTCAGCCTTATAACTGCAATAAACTAATTTTACCAACATTCTGAATGATCTTGGAAGGAGATTTTTTTTCCCTACAGCTTCTGGATCAGAGTTCAGCCTGTCTAACATCTTGATTCTTGCCTGGTGAGACGCTACCTAAACAAAGAACCATCTGAGTCAGCCTGGACTTCTGACCTACAGAACACTGAGAATAATCAATGTGCATGTGTCTTTTTAAGATACCACATTTGTGGTAATTTGTTACACAGAAATATAAAATTAATACAGAACCATAAGCCTACATTATGAAATTATGGTAATACTTGCCAATAATTTAGACAATATTGACAAAATAATTTTCTGATATTTATATTAAAAAGATTTTTTTTAAGAAGAAACTTTCAGGCAAGGTGTGTGAGGTACATTTTTTTACTCTATTCTTGCACAGTTTATCTCACATTTTTCTGTTACTTGTCAACATTTTCTTCAATGAAATACTATTTCGTTAGTGAGCATCTTGGAAAATAAACCAATAAACAAACCTCAATGAATGATGGGAATAAAATTTTCAGCAATACCGTTATATTTGATACCAAACACTCACCTCCACCTTTATCCTTGGTATTTCCAGCCTCTGAGACTTGCTAGAGAAGTTTGTCAAAATCCAGCCTGCTTGAGTTTCATGACAAGAAGTCAGGTGGCAGTTCCAACCACACACAGCAGACGCGAGGCAGTGTTTTACAGTGGTAAAGCTTGTGGGTTCCTGAGTCATCTGCTTGGTTTCCAATCCTGGTCCTGTCAGTTATTTACTATGTGACCTTGAGCAAGTTTCTTAAACCTGACGGTGTTTTTCTTTATCTGTAAAACTGAGAGAAACAGTGTATATCTTATAGAAGGGATTATAAAGGTATCATATTTTAGGTACTTCCTAAAATATAGTGAGCGCTCAGTATGTTTTACAATGTTTACTGTCACAGGAGAGCTGCCCAAGGGTAGTAGCAACTCAAAGGCAATATACTTGATTCTAGACAACTTCTACCAATCTCAAAACCACAGTCTTTCTCTCGTCTTCGCTCATTTTGTGGATAACATCTATAATTTTCCAAGTTGCCTAGATTCAAAGCTTCAGAATGATCTGAGGCAAAAGTTTTTAGTTAAATATCTTCTGATTGGTCCTATGTGTTTTTGTTCAGCAGTCCATAGGAGAGATGCTTGTGCAAAATTTGGAGGGTGGAAGTGAAGGAGCAGCCATTTTCAGCTCATATATGTTGTTGGTGACCTGCTGACTCGCATCAATGGTCTCTATCCACCCCTGGATCCTACTTTAACTTCTTTGACCCCTGGACCAAGTGTGTGTGTTTAGCTTTATGACAAAGAGTCCTGACTTCTTCTGGACATCCATTCCACCTAAGTCAGAGACAAAAAGAACCGACACAGGTTTCAGTCCCCTGTCCTCAGCCCCAGCTTTTGCTTGTGGATATCAGCTTGTTCTTGCTCTCTGCCACCTTACCTCCATCTTCCCTTCCTGAATGCCTGCCATGCCGACTTCAACCTCCAGCATCAGACTCAAAGACAACAGCCTTGCAGACACTGCTTAGCTAGCTCCTAGGATTATCAGTCACGCTGTAGAGAGGAGAACTGAATTCTCCAGCATGAAACTGGATGAAAAAAATGTGAAATTAGCACAAAAAAGCAAATGCATCTGGACTAGCATCTGGGAAAGCAGTTTAACTCCTTGCAGGGGCTTCAAGAAGTGGGTGAGGAAAGGAAGGAGCGGGGAAGGATGCACCCTGTTCCAGATGTGAGTAGGGCGAGAAGCCTGGTAGGTTGGGAGAGGTGCTATCTCCTTCATTCCTGTCTCAGAGCTTGGAAAAATGGCTGCTTTAATGAAAGAGGAAAATACGAGCCTGTAGAAAAACTGATAGCAATAACAACAAGATTGGTATTTAGATACATATTGACACCGTTTGTGCACTCTCAAAAGCAAGAGGTCGGGGGACAAGGCTGAGGAAGCATGTTTTGAGATGCTTCAGGGATGATACTTACTCCCCATTAACCAATAAGAAGCGGTGAAAATGGGATTCAAGTTTCAGTTGAACCAGTTGGCAGTGTTGACCTTCTACCTCTCAGACATGTCTTCTGCTTTTCATTCAAAGGTCTGTTTACGTCCTCTTTCCCTTCTATTTAGAAAATTCAAAGGTAAAGTTGGGCTTCAGTGATTGAAGTCATAGAGAATGAACTGACAGCTAAGTATCTCAGAGATACCCTCTTAAATAGCAGAAATCAAACAAACCAAGGGCTTGAATGTAGGAGAGAAGGGAAGAGGTCAAAGTTGAAAGGAAAAATTTTCAATGTCCTGGAAATGACCCACCGTTGTAGGAGAGAGAAGAAAGAAATGGCAGATCAGGATGATGAAGTTTCTGCCTGAAAGTGGCATGCATCACTTTTGTCGAAATGTCTTTAGTCAAAGCAAGTTCATGTGGCCACTCTTGAGTTCAAGAGAACGATGGTGTAAAGCCTTCCCACAAGGAAGGGGAACTGCAGAGAAGAAACCAGAATATTTGGTAAACAATGTTGAATTTCCCCAAATCTTACCAAACTTAGAATACAGCAAATCTACTCTTACAGGAACTTAAAATAACCTTAGTAATCAATCAATCAGTCCAGTTATTTTAAGTAAGAATAAAGTAGCAGGCATAATGGAATGGGCTGTTACTGTCATTTTAGTTAATGTCATAAATAGGCTTAGGAAATAACTCAATTTTAATATTATCAAAGCAGGGACCTCAAACCAAAGCCCTGCAACTGGTGGAAAGATGGAGAATTAACAAATTAATTGCAAGGGACAGATAATAGACAATGAGTTCTAAGCAGCTTGAATTAAGAACCCAACATAATGCCTGCCTATATTTATTGTCTTGTAAGATAGAAATGAAAACAACCAAACAGACATTTGGCCTATAGATTACCAGTTTGCATGCAACTCCTAGTCTATCAATAACTACATTGAAATATTCCAGTGATTGACTGGATTTTTTTTTTCTTTAATAAATGGGCAGGGGGCTGGCCCAGTGGCACAGCAGTTAAGTGCGCAAGTTTCGCTTCAGTAGCCTGGGGTTCGCCAGTTCGGATCCCGAGTGCAGACATGGCACTGCTTGGCACACCATGCTGTGGTAGGCATCCCACATACAAAGTGGAGGGAGATGGGCACTGATGTTAGCTCAGGGCCAGTCTTCATCAGCAAAAAGAGGAGGATTGGCAGCAGATGTTAGCTCAGGGCTAATCTTCCTCAAAAAAAAAAAAAAAACAAGGAAGGTAACAGGTTATCAATGTACATAGAAAAGATGGTACAAAGATCCATAGATCTTCTACTATCAAATTGTTATATGATCTTAAGTAAATAACTAAAACCTTCTTTATTCTGTTTTCAGTTTAATGGCAAATAGTGTTACTATGTTCATGGTGCATTATGGTGTGGGCATATATCATTTTTGGACAGTTCTTAAAGTTGGGTACTTATTATTCCACCATGAGATCAAAACTAGTAAATCATACTACCACTCTACTATTAGGATGATGTAGAAAACGTATTAGTTATTTATGACCCTAAGGGTACAGAAGAAAGTGAGCAGCTGGCATTAATGCTTAGCATGGTGAGAGTCATTGTTCAGCACTGTCCTGGTCATTCCACATCCTCACAGCCTTTGAGAAAGCCTCAGACAGACCCCCTGCCATCCAGCACATTTCCTTGAGAGGCTGTCAGCCAGATATCAGGGTTTGTAAGAGTAAAAATTTTTTTTATACACGTAACATTTTTTTGAGATATGATTCACATATAAAATTCATCCTTCAGACTGTACAATTCAGTAGTTTTTAGTATATTCAGAGTGGTACAACCATCACCACTATCTAATTCCAGAACATTTTCATCACCACAAATAAGTGATGCAATGTACTTGTGTACATATGTACACTTTGATCAGCAACTCACCTGAGAACAGTGTTTAATAACGATTGATAAGTCACCAGAAATCTCTCCTCCTCAGTTATGGGAAGGTGATGGCCTTAATTGAAGGGAAGGAACCAACTGTATTACTGTTTTATGTGAAACCTCTGTTAAGGCCAGGAGTGGATGAAATGAGAGCTGCTGGGAGGGGGCAAAGCATTTCAGGCCATAGGGAATTATCATGAGAAACTGGGAAGTGCTGCCCTCTCTGAATCTGGAGGACCTCCCCTCTCTTTTCCATCTTGCTCTCTCTCATCTTGAAAATTCAAACCTGAAAGGTTTTCTTTTCCTTGTGCACATATTACAATCTCTCTCTTAATTACTTGGACACATTGATCACTCTCTCTGAAGTCCACCCCTACAACACAGGAAGTATCACTTTTCATCTAGGATTGTGTTTGAGCTCACTGCCCTCCCTTATAGGATGTGAGATGCCCAGTCAATGCTTCCATTTGCATAGGCCACAGACCTTGTAGTCACTCTTGACCCCTCTCATTCACACTCCATATCCAATCCGAGGAAATTCTGCTGGTTACCCTCAGGAGATAATCTGACTACCTCTTACCACTTCCACTGCTACCAGCCAGGTCTAACCTTGCTATCATTTCTTGCCTCCCAAGTGTTTCATACTCACACATAACCACAACCTTTGTCTATTCTGAAGACAGCAACAGAGAGATTCTGATACGTTGAAAGTTTGAATATTCTCATCCAATGCAAACTTAGTTACTCAAAATTTCCCTAGAGTCTTTGCGTCTTACTCAAAGAGTCAACATATCCTAAAGATGGCCCATTAGATTTCACCTGATCTGCCCCTCCAGCCATGACTTCTCTAGTCATATCTACGCCTACTCTCCCCTCTGCTCGCTCAACTCCAGCTTCATTGGCCTTCTTGCTATCTCTTGAATTCACAGCATGTCCTTGCCTCCAGGCATTTGCACAATCTAGTCTCACTTCCTGGAAGAGACTCCTCCAAGACAGCCATATGACTCACCCCCCACTTCCTTCAGATTTTCACTAAAAGGGCTACTTTTCAGTGAGTTCTTCTGTAGCCCTTCTCCCTGTGTGTGGTCACAGTCCCTAGAGTCCGGATCCCCCCACGCACACACACACAAAATTTGTTCCTAGGTCAACACTGATGATGCTACACACATGCCAAGAGGATAGAACAAGTTTGTTACTCACATAATGAGGCTTTCTGGGGAGAGCAGGCCCAGTTTTCCAAGCAGGTCAAAAAATGCCCTGAGAGAGCAGGGAAAGAAGACAGGTTTGGGGTTTCATTATGAGGTTAGGGAGTGGGGCTTTAGTGAGCATTCCTGCATGCAGGCATGGAAAAGTTTTAAGTCCCTGCCAGGGCCAAAGGAACGAACACCTAGACTTCCTTACCAGCTTGCTCAGATGTGGGGAATAACGGGAGAGGGTCGCGATGGGGCTTGAAAGCTGCCAGCAGTCAAACATCAAAAATGGAATCAGATACTCTATTATACACTTTTGCCTGCTTTACTTGTGCTTCCTTAGGCATCACCTAACATACTATTAAGTTCACACATCTATCTTATTTTATTGTTAGTGTCCTCATTCTAGACGGAATATAAGTTTGATTTTTAGACAATGATATTTTTCTCTTTGGTCCACCATGTTATACCCAGTTCCCAGAAGAGGACTTGGCACACAGAAAGAACTCAATCAATATTTGTTGTATGAGTAAATTCACCCTTGTGTCTTCTGTGTAACAAGTACCCTGCCCTTAATAGCAATTAAATATCTGCTGAATGGGTGAAAATGCAATGAAACTTCTGACGACAAAGTATATCAGAAAGTTCCCTCCATATTAATACACTATTATAACAGTTATATTCATCCTAATCACTTTGATGTCAGCCGACACACAATAAATCTTTGGAAAAAAACAGTACATCAAAGTATATCATTACTAAAGATAGCAAATTTGCATTTGAGCTATTTTTTAACAATTCCATAAGTTCTATGAATTACAGATTTTAATTCATGTTAATATTATGTACAATCTCCAAGTAAATGGGGAAGTTGACTTGAAATTTTCCATTGTGTCTTGGATACTGACAACCCAAGAACCTTAAGAAAAGTAGAGATTATTGGCCCCATAGTAAAAAAGTCACTCTCCGTGCCCTAACTTATCCTAGGCCAGTAAATACTCCAGAGCATTAATGCATACAATAGCATTTCGATTGATTCTTTTTAATTTATTTTCACTTTAGTTTACATCAAAATGCATTTTTTAAAAGTATCCACAACTTATAAAAAAGGCAAAGGGGGGCTGGCCCCGTGGCCGAGTGGTTAAGTTTGTGCGCTCCACTGCAGGCGGCCCAGTGTTTCGTCGGTTCGAATCCTGGTCGCGGATATGGCACTGCTCATCAGGCCATGCTGAGGCAGCATCCCACATGCCACAACTAGAAGGACCCAAAACGAAGAATATACAACTATGTACCGGGGGCTTTGGGGAGAAAAAGAAAAAAATAAAATCTTAAAAAAAAAAAAAGACAAAGGAAGGGCAGCAGTCAATGATGTATTTTAAAACTCACCCAAAGATAACTCAATTTCTAGGAATGCTATTTTGTGTGACTTGCAACTGACTATTGATTAAAGTCCTAGACGTATGAAGTTAATTAGTAAATTGCATATTTTTGTGAGTAAGAGGCAAATGTTATCTCTGAACAGAAAACTCCTAAGGTTAAGTGTCAATTGTCCTATAGGATGGTAACCTATAAAATATAGGAATTAGAATGTCCTATAGAAAAACAATATTATTTTGGGCCAACCCGGTGGCGCAGTGGTTAAATTCACACCTTCCACTTTTCAGCGGCCTGGCATTTGCGGTTCAGATCCCGGGTGCAGACATGGCACCACTTGGCACACCATGCTGTGGTAGGTGTCCCACATATAAAGTAGAGGAAGATGGGCATGGATGTTAGCTCAGGGCCAGTATTCCTCAGCCAAAAGGGAGGTTTGGCAGCAGTTAGCTCAGGGCTAATCTTCCTCAAAAAAGAAAAAAAAGAAAGAAAGAAAAACAATATTATTTTAACATCCTTTTTCCTTTTTAAATTCTTAGACATATCTAACTCCTCAAATATTCTTTGAATCAGCTTTACAGTCCTGCAACATGTCTCATTTATGAATAAAATAATTTTGGACACACGTCCATTCTCTACTTCTGTTTATTATTTAACATTATTTTATTATTTAATAATTATTTATTATTTAACCTTTAAAAATTGCACTTTGGTTCATCATTTGAATGCCTGAACAACAACAAAAAATAACCTTAGAGGGAGCCAGCCTGGTGGCGCAATGGTTAAGTTCACACGTTCTGCTTTGGCGGCCCCGAGTCCACTGATTGGGATCCCAGGTGTGGACCCACGCACCACTTGTCAAGCCATGCTGTGGCAAGCATCCCACATATAAAGTAGAGGAAGATGGGCATGGATGTTAGCTCAGGGCGAGTCTTCCTCAGCAAAAAAAAGGAGGATGGGTGGCAGATGTCAGCTCAGGGCTAATCTCCCTCAAAAATAAAATAAAATAAAATAACTTTAGAGGAAAAAAGAAACAAATACCTTAGCCATCAGCCAGAATAGGCACTTTGAAGCTAGCTTTTTCAGGGAGAGATTGTTTAAGATTCCAAGGCAGTCATAAAATCTCAGAATGCCATCCACAAGTTCTGGAATTTAAATGCAATAGTCCATGGCTGGGTGGTATCTAATGTCAAGGGCTGAGCAACTCTATCATTTCTATAAGCATAAATATGTATTTTTTTGATGAGTCCTCAGTATTTGACAAATAATATCATTTAACTGCCTGTGTTTGAGAGTTTTGACTTTCAGATCATAATGCCAGTGTTTTAGATATCCCTTATGCTTATTTTCCTTTAGCAAATTTTCTGAAAGAATTTTAGCCTCAGAAATATATCCCATATATCAGTCCAGAACATGGTTGTCAGTTGAGTAATAGTGGTAGGTAATAAACTAAAGAAAGTAATAATCAGAGGTAGGTAATACTGCGGAGCTGGTGGAAATCATGATACATGTAAGTCACCTCTGCTACGTGTATTACTAGATCTTCCTGTGGATGGAACCAGTCCCACACGTATGCACGATCTCAGTCAATCTCCATCAAAACCAACTTTTAAAAAAACAAACATGACCTCATCTGAGTCTCATACTGATTTAAATCAATATCTTGTCAGGTCTCTTGAGCATTTTTAAGTCTTGTTTAACATGTTGAAATGAAATGGTTTTCCCCCATTAAATGCAGTTGGTAGTAATGAAGTCGTCATTGGAAAGTTTTGGAAGGTCAGAAAATTGCAAAGCTGACAGTCACCCACTCCATCTCCACATACATTCAGCCATGCACCCTATTTCTCATCTCCACCTCCACTCCATCCTGCTTTTCCCTCTAAGGTGATTTTGAGATCTAAGGGGAGGTCTTGTACTTAATTCCATAATCATAAAGACTTAATTATTGTCCTTCACACTTGACTACTAAAAATATCCTGATGTGCTCCCTTCCCTTGAGGCCTCCAAATAATCATGTCCTAATCAATTTTGTTCTAAGATAAATCCTGTGCATGATTACATGGTTTTGGGGATATATCAAGTCTGTATGAGATGGGGTGGATTTTGGAATTGAGACTTTCTGCTTCCCACCTCCCTGCACCAATTTTTAAACTAATCCTTGTATCTTTCTATATGCTATTCAATAGTCACCATTTCACTTAACCATTAATTAATAAGACAAGATGGGCATGAAATGGATGTTTTATTTTCTATTTTTCATGAATTCTGTTTGTGAGAAATTCTTCCAATAAAATAATGTTAGGTAAAGGGAAAATGTTCTAGGATGTAAAACTATAAAGAGTCAATTGATGTGTAAAAGACATAGTCAGTAATTCTAAGATTGTTGGATAAAACATCAGAATTCTCATCTGCCTGATGACGTATTTTTTGCTTTGTTCAACTTCATGCAATTTGGGAGTGACTTCCCTGTTTTTAATTTTAGGAAACAGGAATCCAGAGGTGTGAGTGTATAAGATTCTTCAGGTAACTTAGAGTTTTTAAATTGCCTCTCTCAGGAAATTATTGTCAAATAAAAGACATTAGAGTCACAGTAGTATGGGCTAGTGTATTGTAGCTTCTTTAGTTAATTTAAAAAGATAAAAATTACATAAAATAATTGCAGTTTTATTTAGTAGTTGTACAAACTCCAAACTTTAGAAGTGAATATATGACTTATTCATGAAAAATTCAATGTACAATAATATAAATGAGCAGAGATATTATAACATTATTATTGAATTTTTTTTAAAAAACAGCACACTCCTGGAACATTTGGCACTGGTGACAAGAAGGAAGCACACCGCTGGGCCTCATAAGTCATCTCTTACACAAGACCACCTCTCCAAGATTAGGAGACGTAGCTGACCTACCTAATATATAGATATAAACACAGAGAAAGAGGCAAAAAGAGGAGACAAAGAAATACATTCGAAGTAAGGGCACAGGACAAAACTTCAGAAAAAGAACTAAATGAAACAGACATAAACAATCTAACTGACAAAGAGTACAAACCAACAGTCATAAGGATGCTCACTGATCTTGGGAGAAGAACGGATGAATCCAGTGAGAACTTCAACAAAGAATTGGACAATATAAAGAAGAACCAAGGTGAAATGAAGAATACAATACAGGAAATGAAAAATTCACTAGAGGGACTCAATAGCAGAGGAGATGATATAGAAGAGCAGATCAGCAAGCTACATGAAACATTAGAGGAAATTGCCCAAGCTGAACAGATAAAAGAAAAAAGAATGAAAAGGAATGAGGACAGTCTAAGGGACCTCTAGAACCACACCAAGTGCACTAACATCCATATTATAGGTGTTCCAGAAGAAGAGAGAGACAAAAGGGCAGAGAATCTGTTTGAAGAAATAATAGCTGAAAACTTTCCTAACCTAAGGAAAGAAACAAGCATCCAGGTACAGGAAGTACATAGAGCACCAAACAAGATAAACACAAAGAGGCCACACCAAGACGCATTATAATTAAAATGTCAAGAATTAAAGACAAAAAGAGAAACTTAAAAGCTGCAAGAGAAAGGCAACAAGTTATATACAAAGGAAAACCCATAAGGCTATCAGCTGACTTCTCAGCAGAAACTTTACAGGCTAGAAGGGAGTGGCCCAATATATTTAAAGTGCTGAAAGGAAAAAAACCTACAGCCAAGAATACTCTACCCAACAAAGTTATCATTCAGAATAGAAGGAGAGATAAAGAGTTTCCCAGAGAAGCAAGAACTAAAGGAGTTTATCACCAATAAACCAGCCTTACAAGAAATGCTAAAGAGACTTAAGTGGAAAAGAAAAGACCACAAATAGGAATAAGAAAATTATCAAAAAATATAAAATAAAATGAAATCACTAGTAAAGGCAAATATACAGTAAAGATAGCAGATCCACCACCTATGAAGCTAATATGAAGGTCAAAAGACAAAAGTACTTTATATTTCCATGATAAGAGGGTAATGGACACACAAACATACAAAAAAAGAGGTTATACATGATATCAAAAACAGAAAATGTAGGAGGAGAATAAAGAGTAGAGCATTTAGCAAGAGGACAAACTTAAGAGACCATCAACTTCATACACATTGCTATTTACGTAGGTTATTATATATGAACCTCATGGTATTCACAAACTAGAAACCTATAGTAAATACACAAAAAATTAAGAGAAAGAAATCCAGACATAATACTAAAGAAAGCCATCAGACCACAAGGGAAGAGAGCAAGAGAAGAAGAAAGAAACAGGGAAGAACTTCCTAAACACCCAGGAAAAAAGTAACAAAATAGCAATAAGTATATACTTATCAATAGCTACTTTAAATGTCAATGGACTAAATGGTCCAATCAAAAGGCAAAGGGTGGCTGATTGGATGAAAAAACAAGACCCATATATATGCTGCAGACAAGAGACACACTTCGGACCTAAAGATACTCACAAACTGAATGGGAAGAGATGGAAAGAGATACTCCATGCAAATGGTAATGAATAGAAAGCCAGGGTAGCAATACTTATATCAGAAAAAATAGACTATAAAACAAAAACTGTAACAAGAGACAAAGAAGGGCACTATATAATGATAAAGGGAATAATCTCACAGGAGGATGTCACACTTGAAAATATCTATGCACTAAACATAGAAGTACCTGAATATACAAAGCAATTATTCACAGACATAAAAGGAGAAATAGACAGTAATCAAAAACCTCCCCAAAAGTAAAAGTCCAGGACTAGATGGCTACCTTAGTGAATTCTGTCAAACATTCAAAAAAGACAATACTTATCCTTAAACTCTTCCAAAAAATTCAAGAGGAGGGAAAGATTACTAACTCAATCTATGAGGCCAACATTACCCTGATACCAAAACCAGACAAAGACAACACAAGTAAAGAAAATTACAGGTCAATATCACTGATGAACACTGATTCAAAAATCCTCAACAATATACTAGCAAATCGAATACAACAATACATTAAAAAGATCATATACCATGATAAAGTGGGATTTATTCCAGAGATGCAAGGATGGTTCAACATACACAAATCAATCAATGTGATACACCACATTAACAAAATGAAGAATAAAAATGATGATCATCTCAATAGACGCAGAGAGGGCATTTGACAATATACACCATCCATTTATCATAAAAACTCTGAATAAAATGGATATAGAAGGAAACTATCT
Source organism: Equus przewalskii (assembly GCF_037783145.1). Taxonomy (NCBI): domain Eukaryota; kingdom Metazoa; phylum Chordata; class Mammalia; order Perissodactyla; family Equidae; genus Equus; species Equus przewalskii. Next base: position 46,505,486 of record NC_091850.1, on the reverse strand, counting down.
GAACTTAATAAAGGCCATGCATAACAAACCCACAGCTAATATCATTCTCAATGGAGAAAAACTGACAGCTATACCTCTAAGAAAAGGAACCAGACAAGGATGCCCCCTTTCACCACTCTTATTTAACATAGAGTTGGAAGTCCTAGCCAGAGCAATCAGGGAAGAAAAGAAATAAAAGGGATCCAATTGTAAAGGAAGAAGTGAAACTGTCACTATTTGTAGATGGCATGCTTTTATTTATAGAAAAGCCTGAAGAATCCACCAAAAAACTTTCAGAAATAATAATGAATACAGTAAAGTTACAGGATACAAAATTAACATAGAAAAATCAGTTGTGATTCTATACACTTAACAACGAAGTAGAAGAGAGAGAAATTAAGACTACAATCCCATTTACAACTGCAACAAAAGAATGAAATACATAGGAATAAATTTAACCCAAGAAGTGAAAGACCTGTACACCAAAAACTACAAAACATTGTTGAAAGAAATTGAAGAAGACACAAAGAAATTGAAAAGTATCCTGTGCTCTTGGATTGGAAAAATTAGCATAGTTAAAATGTCCATACTTCCTAAAGCAATCTACAGATTCAATGCAATCTCTATTAAAGTTCCAAAAACATTTTTGACAGACAGAGATGAAAGAATCCTAAAATTTATATGGAACAAAAAAGACCCTGAATAGCCAAAGGAATCCTGAGAAAGGAGAATGAAGCTGGTAGTATTACACTCCCTGGTTTCAAAATATACTACAAAGCTGTAGTAACCAAAACAGCATGGTACTGGCACAAAAACAGACATATAGATCAATGGAACAGAATCAAGAGCCCAGAAATAAAATCATACATCTACAGTCAGCTAATTTTCAACAAGGGAGCCAAAAACATACAATAGAGAAACAAAAGCATCTTTAATAAATGGTGTTGGGAAAACTGGACAGCCACATGCAAAAGAATGAAAGCAGACCATTATCTTACACCATACACAAAAATTAACTCAAAATGGATTAAAGACTTGAATGTAAGACCTGAACCCATGAAAATTCTAGAAGAAAACATAGGCAGCATGCTCTTCAACATTGGTCTTAGCAGCATGTTTTCAAGTAACACGTCTGACCAGGCAAGGAAAACAATACAAAAAATAAACAAACGAGAGTATATAAAACTAAAAATCTTCTGCACAGCAAAGGAAACCATCAACAAAATGAAAAGACGATCTAACAATTGGGAGAAAATATTTGCAAACCATATATCTCATAATGGGATAATATCCAAAAGATATAATGAACTCATACATCTCAACAACAAGAAAACTAACAACCCAACTAAAAAATGGACAAAAGATCTGAATAGACATTTCTCCAAAGATAAACAGATGGCCAACAAGCACATGAAAAGATGTTCAACATCACTAATTATCAAGGAAATGCAAATCAAAACTACAATGAGATATCACCTCATGCCTATCAGAATGGCTGTAATTAACAAGACAGGAAATACGTTTTAAAGGGAATGTGGAGAAATGGGAACTCTCATACACTGCTGATGGAAGTGCAAACTGGTTCAGCCACTACGCAAAACAATATAGAGATTCCTCAAAACATTCCAAAGAACACAAAAACACAAATGTGTAAAGATATATGCAGTCCTATGTTCAGTGCAGCATTATTCACAATAGCCAAGACTTGGAAGCAACCTAGGTGCCCATCAAGGGACAAATAAAGAAGATGTGGCATCTATACACTGTGGAATACTCCTCAGTCATAAAAAAAGGATGAAATCTTGCCATTTGTTACCACATGGATGGACCTCGAGGGTATTATGCTAAAGTGAAATAAGTCAGAGGGAGAAAGTCAAATATCATATGATCTCACTCGTAAATAGAAGATAAAAACAACAATAAACAATCACATAGAGACAGATTGGATTGGTGGTTACTAGAGGGGAAGGGGGGAGGAAGGAGGGTAAAAGGGGTGATTAGGCACAGGTATATGATGGATTGTAATCAGTCTTTGGGTGGTGAACATGATATAATCTACACAGAAAGCAAAATATAATGTACACCCAATATTTATATGTTATAAACCAATGTTGCCGCAATAAAAAACCAATTAAAAACTTACTATAAGTTTTATTTAGATAAATAGTTTCTTTTGTACTTATGAAATATTCTTAGTTTTGCAGTGATCTAACTCAAAGAAGGAGAGATTTAGAATATCATCTTGTTTTTAGAGTTATGTCTGACAGGGATGTCTTTGGCAACATCTTTTATAGAACCCATTTGCCTATAAAAAATGTTCTAATGTTGTACTAGTTTCATTTCCTTAATGAAGAACAAATTTCTCCATCTACCCAATTAGAAATCATTATTCCTTTTGGCAGAGAGCACTCAAAAAATAAAATGGCTTTTTCATTGGCTTTTCTCATAGTGTGACATCCCAAATTCCCAGAGAGAAATGCTAGTTATTTACGCAATTGTGTCATATTTGAAAAACGAGCCTTCTCCGTAGTTACTCAAAGAAAGAGAAGGATTTGTCACTTATCAGTGCTTCTTTATTGCATGCTTCTGGATCATTCATCTTGTTGCTTGTCAGCTGCTTTTCTTAATAGTGTCTTCGTAATTACCAAATGACAATTATGGTTTTAATTGAGTGTGGGGTGTATTGAACGTCTGTTGCTATAAATGAGTTGAGCTCTTCCTGAAAGACCCTTATTAGTTATATTTTGTACAGTCAAAAAGTATGCATGTGGATTTTGCGCATTACATGCAGTCAGAAGCAGGTTACCTTAATAGGGGAAAATAATTTTTCTACTTACCTATTCCAAGTCAAGCATGTATTGAGAACTATGCTAATGAAGAGAATAATGATCAACAAGAAACTAAAGAATCAAATTGACTGTTGGTTAATAAGCAATACCTGTCAGTGTATGACAGCTGTGGGTTGTGAAAGAACTGAAGCCTTGGAAGCATGAAGGTCACTATCCAAAGCTTAGCTCTACCAGCTCTGTGGTCTTGGGCATGTTACATACTTAAGCAATAACTTTTTGTCCCTTGTACCAAATCCCATGTGGACTTCTCTGTCCAGTTATTGCCACAAAATAATTATGTGAATATATGTGACTGGGGTCCCCATGAAGGAACTCATAGTGTTCTAGTCCAGAAAAATGCAGAATTTGATATCTCAAAGCTCTTTACAAAAGAAGTAAAAGCCCTTCCACCTTAAAAAACTGATTCTTCCACCTTAAAAAAATAAAAACTTAAAAAAAATATTGTGGTAATCTCTAAAGCTACTATCCTATGTCTCAGCTTTCAAACTACTCATCCTTGAGCTCATAAAGATCATGACACAAAGAAAGACTTTCCTTGAATCTCCATCCTCCACCTCCCTGCTCCTCCCCCATACACCTAGACCTTCCATCCCCGTAGTACCCTGAATCATTTATTCCTAGTACTTACTACAGTTTCAGAATATTTATGTGTGTGATTATTGGATAAATATCCATTCTTCTCCTCCAAGAGATTAACAGCCATTTAAGGACATGGATCACACATCTTTCCTTTGTTTATTATCATATCTTAAATACCTACCAGAGGGCTAGGCACATTATAAAGCATTTGATAAGTACTTTTTGAGTGAGAAAGCAACTGAATGAGTTAATGAATAAAAATCTATGGCCTTTACTCAGACTTTGAGATATGAAGCTACTTAATGTTCAATAATACTCAATACTCAGCACTCATCAGTCACAACTCTAACCTATTTCTCATCCTTCATCTGAACGCTCCTTGTTTGCTGTCTTCCTTGGTTTTTACTCATCTATCTCAAAAATGTAGATATTTGTCAAAGATCTGCCTTAGTCCTCTTTTTACTCTCTATCTACACACTTTCTGTGATTCCATGTCCAGAGTTTTAACTATCATCAACTGCTAACTTATGAATATTTATCTATAATTGGACCTCCAAGCCTAAACTGACTATCAGTTTATTCATTTGTACCATGAAGCAGTTGGACTGGGTTATCTCTATGATCTCTTTCTACCTCTAAAACAGTACCTCAAATTCAATATGTCTAACATGGACTCTTTCCTCAAACTATTGTTACTTAATCTCCCTTTGCTCTCACAGCAATACTATTCTCCGTTCCCTGGCACATCTGGATTTGAGGCTCTCCTTTGATCTTATTTCTTTTACTGTAGAAGCCTCCTAATTTTTCTCCTTACTTCCAGTTTGCAGACTCTCTAAACCAACTTCCAATGGTTTCCAGTTTAATCTTTCTCTAAAAAAAGTAGAAGAAAAAGTTTGTGAATATATTACTTTCTTGCTCAAAATACTTCACCTGCTCCCACTTTCTTGCCAACTTCACAAGTGCCACAGCATGGTATTCCAAATCAGCCAAAATGTGATCCCAATCTATACTTCTGGGCTTATTTTCTACCTGGTGTATGTATATATCATATATTTTGGCGAATTTGTTTGGTATCATTTCTTGAACACAATCTTTCTTTCCACCACAGTTGTTTTCTCATTATCTTCTCTCTTTTTGGAAAGCCCTCCCCTCTCCCCATTTGTCAATATCATCCCATGGTTTAATGACATGCTTTAACGCCACTTCCTCCTTGAAACCTTCCCTGGATAATCTTTTCAATCAATCAAAATTCATCTCTCTATCTCCACTAGAAAATTTGGTTTAACTTTCATATACCTATCTCATGCAGGTAGAACACAAATACCTAGTATGTGACATTTAATTCTACGCTTTGTAACTAGGAACTGTATGTCTGAATAATTTTCAAATCCTTGGCTCAATGTCAATCATATAGTAGACAGTCAATAAGCAGTGACTGATAAAATAAATAGATGATAAGTAAAAGCGATTATATAAGAAGAGGAGATTCTGATTCTAATTTTTTAAAAAAGGATTGGACTGAGCAACCCAAAATTCTCTTTCTAATTATCTGAGTAACTTTGAGGAAGTCAAAGAAAGTTAAGTCAAATAGATAAACTTTAAAATCCTGTGAATGATGAAATATCTTTGAACACCTGTCAACTACTTTCAATGAGTATTAATAACTTATAAACACTAGCAGAGACAAAGTAATCACTAAATTCTAAGAGAACTGAGCTCAGTTTGCTTTAGTTAATAAGAGCCAAATAAGTAAAAATATTCTAAATCATTTCTTCTCTGTTGAATAACCTCTATATTCTCCCAGACCAGGGGACTTTCTAAGAGAGTAGGTAATGTTTATCTCACACATCAGAGAAGACTCAGCTCCCTGGAAAATCAGACCATGACCTGTAGGAATGAGTTGTCTAAGATTGACTGAGAGTGCTAGGCTCTCTCCAAGGGAGGTACTTGACGCCATAGGAAACCACCATCTTAGAGTTGTTGGCCGACCTTTTCTACCTTGGTTTGGTCTCTTCTGATAGTTCCCGACTAATCAGTGCTACACAGCTGCCCTGATATACAGATTATGATGCTGATTTCTTCTGATTTGTCAGTCTCCCAAGGCATAGTAAGAGTTAAACCCAATTCATTATGATTTTATACCTTCAAACCATAGCCATAGTAAACTCGTTGTAAAACTATCTAGTAAAATATAACCTGTAATTATATGTATGTATTTTTAAAATTCTCAAAGTTCCTGAATATAATACTAATGCACGCAGTGTGGACTTACCCAGATTTCATCATCATTCCCCAAGCTTACAAGGTCAAGAAATAGCTAGAAACACAGAGACCTATGGTAGAAGTATAACACCATCTTTCTTTACCCATGTTGTTTTCAACAAAAGCATTTTATCTTTCCGGTGTACTCCCAGAACATGATCCATTTTCAAGTAGAGATTTCCTTGAACGTTCCCATATCTGACATTGTAATCCAGGTTCCAACAAAATATCCTAGCATTCTAAAACTACTCAAATTCCAAAGTACAAAATTAACCTAAACTTTAAGCAATTATCTTTAACTCTACCTGTTGCTAACGTAAAATAACTAAGTCCAAAATTAAGGAATGTGTCAATCTTTTTTAAAGGTTATTTCAAAGACCCTAGAGACAATTGCATGTATCAATCTGTGACTATAACACAGAAACTTGGGGTTTGATTTTTCTCTGAAGAATGTGGTTCTACTTCTAAAAATTTTTTTAAAGGGCATTTCCAGTTTACAAGAAACCATAATTGCTAATTAAATATTATCTGAAACTTAAAAATAGGGCTAAAATTGATGTGCTTTCAATGTTATAGTGATGCATTGTCTAACAGGCCCAATCAAGTATTATCTGATCACCTGGTATACCATTGGTTGACTTATTGATTACTACTGATCAGGCCAAGACTACATAAAGCTAGACTTGTGTAGAAATTAAAAAGCTATAAGTGATTTTAGCTGCTGGAGGTGTAAATAATTTCCATCTGATGGAAAAGATAACAATAAAGGTTATAATTTTATTTCTCTGCATGACATTAACCCGTTTTGTGTCTTACCTAGCAATCTTATTCTGGTGACTATACATAATCTGCCCAGCAAATTTCCCTTTTAATCAATTGATCACCCTGCTGGCTTCTTCATTAACAAGTTAAATAACAATCTGACACACGCTTTCTATATATTTGAATGCACATCATATTGTTAGCCTTTGAAGCTTATATTTTAACATAATTACTACAAGAGGTTATCTGGAATTTAGGCAATTCCAGTGAGGCAAACAAGTAGATTTGATATTGGAGCATTGAGTCTAGCTGCTCAATCACTCCCTGCAGACACTCCTGCCGTTAGCCTGCTATGGAAAATAATTATCAAAATTTTAACAAGATTCCTCTCAGCTATGCATGCTTTTGTGGGAACAGATTGTATTATCTTTATAGCTAAATTCTTTCTGTCTCCTAAATTAGAGCTGTTAGTATAAGAATCAGTGAATTATAAATGAAATGAGTAGAAAACATGCATATTCCATCCAACAGATACACTGTTATCAGGTGTTAGGAAGAAGAAGCATAATTGGAATATCAATGAGTGAGATGAGCCAAACAGTGCCTGGAATCCTCTAAGACAGTATTTAAGCTCTGCTGAGAATCTGAGATTCTGCGCTGGTTTTAAAGTTAATCTGCTATAGTGACATTTTAATTTTATGAAGAAATGCATAGTCTTTGTTAACTAGCTAAGATAATTATGACTACACTCGTAATTATATTAATGAATAATTACAACCCACAGTAAGTGAATAAAAAAAACTGATTGGAGAAGTTTATAAATTTGAGTGACCATAATTTTTCACAATAACACTTTTTTGTTTGTTTGTTTTTTAGTCTTTTCTCTTTCCACTTTATTTTTTTCATCTTTGTTGATGTATAATTGACAATTAAAACTGTAAGATATTTAAAGTGTGCATCATGGTGATTTGGTTCCCCATATACATTGTGAAAGGATTATCAACATCTAGTTAATTAACACATCCATCACCTTAGTTATTTATTTATTTACTATTTTTAGTGAGAACATTTAAGTCCTGCTCTCAGCAAATTTTAATTTTATAATACAGTGTTATCAGTTATAATCAGCATGATTTACATTAGATGCTCATCTATAGCATCCATCTGATTGCTGAAAGTTTGTACCCTTTTACCAACCTCTGCCTGTTTCCCCATCCCCTAGCAACTACTTTTCTACTCTCTGTTTCCATGAGTTTGATATTTTGTTTTTTTTAGATTCTACATATAAGTGATGCTATGCAGCATTTGTCTTTCTCTGGCTTATTTCACTTAGTATAATGGCCTGAAGTTCCATCCATGTAGTCACAAATAGCAAGATTTCCTTCTTTCTCATGGCTGAATAAAATTCCATTGTGTATGGATATCACATCTTCTTTATGCATTCATCCACTGACAGACACTTACGTTGCTTCCATGTCTTGACAATTGTAAATAACATTGCAATGAACATAGGGGTGCAGATGTATCTTTCATATCTTTTTTTTTTAAAGATCATCATCTGAGCTAACATGTTGCCAATCTTCTTCCTCTTCCTCTTCCTCTTTCTCTTCTTCTTCCCCTTCTCCTTCTTTTTCTTCTTCTTCTCCTCAAAGCCCCGCAGTACATAGTTGTATATTCTAGTTGTAGGGCCTTTTGGCCATGTTATGTGGGACACCACCTCACCGTGGTTTGATGAGCGGTGCCATGTCCACACACAGGATCTGAATCAGGGAAACCCCAGGCCGCTGAAGCGGCTCACGCAAACTTTACCACGTGGCGACTCAGCGGCCCCTATCTTTCAGATCTTGATTTCATTTCCTTCGGATACACACCCAGAAGTGGAACTGCTGGGTCATGTAGTGATTCTATTTTTAATTTTGAGTCACTTTCATACTGTTTTCCATAGTGGCTGCACCAATTTACACCCCACCAACAGTGCACAAGGGTTCCCTTTCCTCCACCTTCTCACCAATATTTGTTGTCTTTTGTCTTTTTGATGACAGCCATTTTAACAGATGTGAAGGGATATCTCATTGTGGTTTTGATTTGCATTTCTCTGGTGATTAGTGATATTGAGCACGTTTTCATGTACCTGTTGACCATTTGTATGTCTTCTTTAAAAAAATGTCTATTCAGTTCCTCTGCCCATTTTTTAATCAGATTGTTTTTTGCTATTGAGTTGTATGAGTTCTTTATGTATTTTGGATATTAACTCCTTATCTGATGTATGATTTGCAAATATTTTCTCCCATTCTGTAGGTTGCCTTTTCATTTTGTTGATGGTTTCCTTTGCTGCGCAGAAGTTTTTTAGTTTGATGTAGTACCAGTTGTTTATTTTTGCTTTTGTTGCCTTTGGTTTTGGTGTCAAATCCAAAATATCCTTGTCAGTATCAACATCAAGGAACTTACCTCTAAGTTTTTTTCTAGGAATTTTATGGTTTCAAGTTTTATGTTCAAGTCTTTAATCCATTTTGAGTTGGTTTTTATGTATGGTGCAAGATAGGGGTACAGTTTCATCCTTTTGCATGTGGCTGTCCAATTTTCCCAACACCATTTGTCGAAGGGACTATCCTTTCCTCATTGTATATAAGCCTTTCAAAAATAAAGAGGTTTTTTTATAATAAATATATTTTAGCCTCAAGTTTACAAATCAACAATCTTTGCAACCATTAAAGTAGATATTTTGCTATTTTTTTTTACAGAGAAAACTTCTCTTCCTTATTAAACAGTCTTAGGAAGAAATTCAGCTTTATGATAAGATATGCAACAAGTATATATACATATTTAATTTAAATTTTATGACAATATATAAAATATTGGGTAACTATCATATCTATCTTTTATAACAAAATGACGAAGTCAAGGCTTGACTTCTCAAAGCACTTGTTTCAACAATCTCCTATTTCTTCAGAATTATTTATTAACAACCATTAGGCTAACTAGAAATGACAGACTGCTTCTCCTGGTTTTCTGTACAAGGCAAAATTAAAGAATGTAGGCATATAATTTTCCAATTCTCAACTCATTGTTAAAAATTATGTTTTCCAGAAAATAGCATGTGTATGTGTATAAAAATGTCACTATCAGTAACACAGCAAAAGAGATACTGTCATAGAAATCCACATTGATTTTAGAGATAAACAATCTTACATTTAACATCTAACAGAGCTACTTAGTTTCTGAAAGGAAAGTCATATTCTTCTATTTCCCTATAAGTGTCTATTTAGCAAGCAAAGCAGGACATCATATATTTTCTATAAATTATTAAACTTTTCATTTGCATAATATTACCCATATATCAACTACAAACAGAATACCAAGCTTACATATAGGTTTGCTTTTTTCACTCGTCTAGATAGAACATCATTTGGAGACAACTCCTGTAAGATACCCACACCCCTCCTCTTCTGCACCAGAAACTCCTGGCATAAAATTCTGTGCTCTGATGCTCCTGTCCCTTTCCCAACTCTGCCTCTTTCTTTCATGTATAAGCCCCCTACCAACTTCAAAAGAATGTAGATGAATCTTTCTGGGAAATAGAGAAGAGTGAGATCAAGTCCGAGGTCACTGGGGAATTTCCTGGAATAGCAAGTAGAACATGGAAGGGAGAATTAAAACATCATTTCTAAGCAAAAGTTTATGGAAAGGAGGAAATGTGTAAGTTAGCAGGCACTGCCAAATCTCATTTATAAAAACTTAATCAGTTATTTATAATCAAGTAAAGACTGAAGGAAAGTTTACCTTTGCATTGTGCATGCAAAAATGGACTTAACCAGCAAAAGGATAGAACAAACATAACTGGAAGACATTTAAGAGGCGAATCTCTTTCAAGCACATCAGTAGCATCCACTTTTTCGTACAGCAAACGTTCTGTACCAGTAAGTGGAGCATGCCAGTGACCAGCTTTGCTTACCTGCTGCTTTGATATGTAAATCATGAATCAACCCCCATTATTCATTCATTAAAGCAGGATCTCAACAAAGCAATGATCTGTTATTGTGTAATCTTGACCTCTTATCTAAACAATATTCAATCAAATTCAAAACTCATGAAATGTAAACACAAAATCTTTTTAATAGAGGTATTAATAACAGTATAAACTTTTTTTTTAAATACTGATTTTTTTTTTTAAGATTTTATTTTTTTCCTTTTTCTCCCCAAAGCCCCCCAGTACATAGTTGTATATTCTTCGTTGTGGGTCTTTCTAGTTGTGGCATGTGGGACGCTGCCTCAGCGTGGTTTGATGAGCAGTGCCACGTCCGCACCCAGGATTTGAACCAACGAAACACTGGGCTGCCTGCAGCGGAGCGCGCGAACTTAACCACTCGGCCACGGGGCCAGCCCCAATAACAGTATAAACTTTTTATGAAATTCTTAGAAATGCTCTTTAAGATCACCTGAATAATACATCTGATTGTAAAAACATTCAAAAATAATTAGAAGTGTAATAAGAAAGGTAAAAACTCATCTAAAACTACACAATCTTATGGTTTTAGTGGAAAATCTGCATAAGTCCTGATATGAATTTGTACATATTCGTCATTCATTCCATTGATGTAATAGTATACATTTCACAGCAAAAATATTAATGTGTTTGATTATTGTGTGCTGCCCTTCACACTTCTTGAAGTGTTAAATAACATATTACCTTTCTAAAATCTAAAACCTACAGAATTTTGAAATACATCTGGTCCCAGTGATTTCAGATAAAGGATCATGGAGCGATAGATGATTAGATATAAATTTTACATAACTGTGTAGGGGAGGAAGACATTTCCTCTTCCCAAATGGGGGTTCGTCTGGCCGGAGAACGAATTAAATTCACATGAGACAGAATAGCAAGAGAAAATTAAACAAAGCTTTATGACGAACCATGGCCCGGGGCCTTTCGTCCTGAAGGAAGAAAGGGCACTGAAGAAGTGGGGTGCACAGAGTGGTTATATACCCCCAAACAGGGTGTTTCACATGTGATTGAAATGTCCCTCCCACAATAGTCACAAGATTGCCCTGTCGGCACAGTGCTTGGTGGACACAGCAGGTAGTGGTCTGCTATCTGGGTGGGCGTAGCAGGAGGCAAGTCGATTGTCTGGAGCTGGGCGGTCACAGGTGAGCGCAGCAATCAGTTCCTTCCCTAAAGAAAGATGCTTAATCCTTAAAGAAATGCCAATGTTGGGAGGGGGAGGGAAGTCAGTTACAGGAGGTTACCAGACTAGCACAATAAAATGCAGATTTAAGTCCTTGCCTTTGGTATTGATTAAGAGTTTTAGAGAGAAGGTCATCTCCTTTCTTCTTCCTGGTACATCGAGGGAGGCACCTTTACAGATAGAGATTTACCTTACAAATGTAAATGTGTCCTAACAAAGGGCAAGTTCCATTCCTCAGAGCCTCCTTCCCTGTCCCAGTTTATCAAAAGCAATCAACCTCAAATAATCCTGATACCAAAGAGACATATCTTGGGGTGGCCAATTCCAGGTCCCCACAACTGGAATATTACCATACCTGATTCTTTTTATATTTTTTAAACTCCTGGGATATTTACACTTGTCTTAGCTATACGTGGAAGGTGTTTTTATAATATGGATAAATTTAAAAATTATCATGTTATTAAAGTATTTCTCTCTCTCTCCAGAATATATTTAAATCTAGTTATTGGAAGTATTTTTGTCATTAACATACAATGGGCAAATTTTTTTTAAAGATGAGACACTTCATCTATTAGAAAAGTATTTAAACCTTATGTCTGTGTAAATATGGACCCTCAAATTGTGAAAATCTTGTAGCAACCTAGTCATTCTTCATATTAAAATCTAAGATTTCATAAAATATTTGATCACCATTTCTTTAAAAGAATTGGTTGAAGATTAAAAAAAAGCAGGATTTACAATAATTATTTTCAACAATTTGTCATAAAGAGGTCTGGCAATTCAACCATCAGATAAAAATGATAAAACTTGAACAATATTCAAAACAGCTATTTGAAAGCAATAGAAAATGGCCAAAGTGAGGAGAAACTTGATAAGAGTTTATATCCATTTCGTTAAGTAAGAATTGTGGGTTGATGGCCTTTTAGCCTAGGTGCATTCCCCAATTCACCCAGCTGTGACAACAGAAAACTGCAGTCTTATACTTTGAAGTGGTAGATGACAAAGTTCAGAGTATCAGAGTGGATGAATAAAATATTAAAGGAACATATTCCAGAAGCAAAAACATCAGAAGAGCTGAGGTCAAAAACTCAGTCAACGCCCCACCTGAGACACCCAACCTCTGCCATCTCCCTGGCTGAATGTTAAACTACATGTCTGCACAGGAAACCCCAAAAGTCCAGAAGCAAAGCAAACAGAGAGTAGATGTTGGTCAGTCCTCTAAAGACAGACCTGCTCCTGGTTATATTTGCAGATTTTCTCCAGTGCCCAGCTCAGTGCCTGGTGCAATATTCACTCAACAAATATCTAATGAATGAGGTCATTACCAATATATCTAGAGAACATAAATTCCCCAGTAGGTGCAAAAGGGACCTTGTACAAACAAAGCTGTAAATAGCACGGCAAAAGTAAAGACAAGCAATAATAACTATGTAAGAAACAAATAACATATACTCGCAAACAACATATAGAATTTGTTTGGTTCCACAATATTAATACAAAGCGCTGCTCCCTCCCTGCCTTTTTTATGCACATTACTGACTTGTCAAGGGACCGGATCAGTTATTCTCTAGAATATCTCATATTGTGGATTTGTCTATTTGCTTCCTGATGGTATATTTTTATTTGCCCCTCAGTTCCACTATTTTCTATAAATAGGAAATGAGTTCTAAAAGCTTGATTAGATCCTGGTGCCACCACTTTTTAGCACAGGTGTTGCTATGGAATTCATAGCACATCATACCAAGAGGAATGGAATGTCTAGTTATCCTCCTAAAATTGAGATAAATTGGTAGCTTCAGATGGGGAAAGTCTGACCCCTCATTGTAAAATTCCCATTAACATTTCACCAAGCAGTTTATCCATCCATGATGAAGGCTAAAGCCAAAATGGTGATTTTCTAATTTGAGCATTCTTTTTACATTTATTAGATGAAATTGTTCTGTACAGAAGTACTTTTCCTAATCAATTAGATTATTTAGCTACTCTTATATACAATTCTTGTAGAAAAGTCAGGGCAAATACTTAAGTCTGTTTGTACAATTGCCAAATTTCTAAGAAAAGGGTAGGTTCCTTGCCTACCCTTTTTCCTCCCAATTTTGTTATTCCTATATTTTTCTGTGCCTACAACTCTTATGCTAATCTGTCATCCTTATCCTAACTTTCAGTTATACAATTAGATGCATTCAACGGTCATCTCCAGACTTGATGCTAAAGTTTCTGTTTTGTGATTGGCTGAAACTCATTCCTAGTAGAGCCCATGTGATGGTTTCTCATAAAATTCCTGAGTTCTTAATTACTTGTTTTCCTATGATCTTTTACTCAAAGTTTAAATTTTCACTAGATAAAAAAATCTTTGGTTGACATTTTCGTCCTTTGCATATTTTACAAATATGTTACTCCATTAGCCTCTAGCCTAAGATTTTGCTTTTGATATTTTATTTATCTTCTAAGTTCCTTGATTTTTTTTGCCAAAAGACCTAACAATTTTTTAAAATCTGTAATGTTCAATATTTCGCTGTGTTGAACAATCTGGGACAATATCATAATTTACTAGATGTGTCCTGTCAATATGTAGTTATTTCACGTCAGTAAATTTTGATCTGGTTTGTTGCATAGGAATAGGTCATTGAAACATGGTTTTGTACCTGGAAGAGGGTACTCTTTGTAAAGTAACTAAACTAAAAACCAAACTTTTCACCTTCGAATTAGCATTTGGAGGAAATGTAAAAGTTCTAGTACAGTCTTTCATTCCAAAAAAATGTTCTCAGAGAAATAAATGGCTTTAGAGTAGTGTTTCTCAACCTCAGTACTACTGACATTTTAGGATGGATAGCTATTTGTTGGGGGGAACCATCCTGTGCATTGTGAGATGTTTAGCAGAATCTTTGATTTCTACCTATCAAATGCCAGTAGCACCTCCCTATTTGTGAAAACCAAAAATTTCTCCAGACTTTGCCAATGTCCTCCTCTTCTCCACTGAGAATCACCAGCCTCAGGGAATCAGGGGTGTGCCTATAAGACACTTTGTTAAGATCTCAGAAAGATGAAAAGTAGTACCTCACATACCACCTCAGTAAAACAAAAAACATCTAAGAATCTTACACCCTTGTCTCTTAGTCCTTCTGGGATAGAAAATACTGCTTCCAAGACTCATAAGGGCATTGTCCTATAGCAGCTTCCCATAGAGCTCAAGATAGAGAAGGACTTTTCTCACATGTTCATGGGTAGGTCTTTTGTCTAATTGGGTTGATTGTAAATAGACACATTTCAAAATACATAGTGTTTAAAGGAACTGTACCGACTTGGATCTAAAGTGATGAAAATGTAATGAAATGAAAAGCAAAGAAAATGGAAACAAGGCCTTTAGATCTGCAAATTTCTTCATGTAGCAAGCAGACTGAGAAAACTACTCAGTTTCACAAATGGAAATGGAAGGAATATGTAAACAATAGCCACAGAATTATGGCAGAACCAAGAGTCCAGAAGACAGAATTAAGAACCACAGAAAATCTTTACCAGGGAGAGAATTGAGCCCCAATAAAGTAACTGGTAACATGCGTCCATCTGGACTTCAGAATTGTTGTGGAACAGTGACTTCTGTGTGCCTGATTCCTCTCCCTTTTCACAGAAGTTTCTATAGCAGTTAACTTTGACCTGTCCCATCATTGTAGGCTGAGTATGTCTGTGTGGTAGGGGTGGACAGGATCAGGTGACTTATCTCTTTAGTTCACTGGTCTTCAGACTGAGAGGGACTGAATCTGAGGAACCCCATTAGTTTTTGGATTTAATGTAATGATGAGATCCTTGACTTCAAGTATGAGCTAATGCCATAATAGGATGAGACTTAACCATTTGGGGTTGGGAAGGATCTTGGGAAGAAGGAATGCATTTTGCATTTGGAAGAACGTAAATAATTTGTGACCACAGATAGATTATGGTGGTTTTAAAACATGGCTACAAATTCCTTGCAATTGCTTCCACCCAGAAGTAGGGTCTATGCTCCCTCCCCCTTAATACGGGAGGGTTTCAACTAGCAGAGAATGGTAGGGTAATGCTATGTGACATCTGATTCTAGGTTGTAAAAGACCACAAAGTTTCTGCCTTATTTGCTGGAGCACTCTTTCTTGGAGCCCTGAGCCACCACACTGAAGAGGCTATGTGTAGGTCTTCCATCAAATGTGCCAGTCAGCCAAACTTTCAGCCCTCTCTGCCAAGAATGAAGCCATCTTGGACCCTTCAGACCAGCCCAAAGACAAACCGAATTCCACAGAGTAGACTTTGCTGATACTTCAATGTGTAGAAAACTCAACATTACTCAAACTTGTGACTCACAAAATCATGACATATAATGATGTGGTTGTTATCTTGTACCACTAAGATTTGGAGATGGTTTGTTTAGCAGCTATAAATAATCAGCTATAAAATAGAACACCATGAGGTCCTGTTATGTACTTGTGTTGAAGATGTTCTTTCCAGGACTTTTAATTTTGGTATATATTCCCTGATTATTATGCTTGGTTTTCAAAAAGAATTTTGAGAAAATATAAAATTTATGCTGCTGTCATTTTTCTGCCATAACCTGAATCCTTCATTTTCCTAAAAAATTATTAATATCTTTGATAGGGATAAAGATGGCAAATCTGCTGATGATCCAAAGCTGGATAAAAAGAGTTAATGTACCATAGAACATACATACAGAAAACACCTGCTAGAATAAAATGATGGAATTAATCTAATACAAAGAAACTTACAAGAAGGAAAATTTTTTTAAGTCAATTTTTTAAGACCATTGGTGACTTTGAGGACATCATTCTAAGAGGCATTAGAATGGTGTTGTAGAAGCTACATCTCAATGGGAATTAAATCTAAATTCCCTGCAATCTTTGATTCTTTGATTTTGAGTAATAAGCAGTTATTCACCTATTCAGCAAATACATTGAATGCTTTATAATAACAGGAAATACGTGCCAGGCACCATGTTAAGTGGTTTGCACACAGTATTTCCAATATAGACAAACTCTTTAAGAAATAGACATCTGTAGCTCTATTTAAAATAAAGCCAATGGTAAAGTAAAGGAACTTGCTTATAAGTTCTATGTGCGGGAAATATCCGAGCAGTAAAGGTCCGTAGGACTCCAAAGCACAGATTCTTCCTATTACTCTATTCTGGTGACTAAGACACAGTCCATGCTCTCTAGAAGGGTATAGTATTTTCTAGGGACAGATAATAAAACCAACAACGACAGTGCCGTGCAGTGGGGATGAGTGCTAGGGTAGACTATGAAGCTTAAGATTATGTGGGAGCATAGATGACCGCGCCAACCTCTGACTGTGTCTGTCGGGAAATGTCCTCAGAGGAGGTAAAACTTGACCAAGTCCAGAAAGACAAAGAAACCTAGCTACAGGGCAGGTGGGGAGAGAGGCAGGCAGGGCACAGAAGCTCCAGCAGTGAACTGCAATGTGCAAAGCCATCAAGGCCTGAAAAAGTTTCATTAAGGAGAGTTTTAGTAAAAAGAACTTCTGAAACAGATTTTGAGTGTGTGTGTGTGGTGTGACAAGGTGGGGGAAAGGAGGAGACGATAGATGAATCTAGAGAAATAAGTCAAAGGTTGGCTTATAAAAGACTTCTTATGCTGAAAGAAAAGGTTTGAACTTTCTCCAAAAAGCTATGGAGAGCCACGAAGGAGTTTAAACAGTGGCCAGCATCTGAGTGCTGGTATTACCAGAAAAAAATCACTTTAGTCTCCAGACAACTTCTGAACTTTTCTCTGTGGCCAGGAAGATGGGCTTGCTAAGCATCTCTTCCTGGAGCTGGAGCTGTGGGTATGTCCTGCAGAGCCGCACTGCTCGCCAGGGGAAGGAGTCTCTTGGGATGGGTCAAGAGGGACTGGTTGTTGGGAAGGCAACCAGCCACAGCATTCAAACACGCTTTCAGATGACTGGATTCTGGGTTTGCATTTTAATTCTTTAGATGCCTCAGGTGAACAAGAAGATTAACAATCCTTCCTTGTTCAAATCACCAAAACATTCTTTTGCCCTGTCTTATGAATGGAATAGTACAGTTTCCCGGAAAGACATACTTCTACTAATAAAGACTACCAAAAGAGGAATGATGGATTCACCATTTTAATTTAGAAGAAATATAGAAACCAGTAGTTACACACACACATATTTATGTGCATATATAGTTTAGTGTATGTGGAATACCCATTAAATAAAAAATATTAATAAACATATGCAGTGTGTTTCAAGGGAATTTAAAACACTGAAGCTAAGAATACAAGGCAAAGTGTACTAAATGACTAATGTATATTTTTATAAACCTATAATTTTAGTAAAAATTAAGCCAATTGAATTAGAAACATCATTTGTTAAGCTTATTTGTAATAAAAGTCTACTTGACAACTGAGCAAAAACATTAAGGACTTGCCAGAAAAAATAAACGAAAACCCAATACTTCTCAGAGGGTTTGTCGTTAGCTGCAGGACACAGCAATTACAGGGGTGGACTACGCTTCTTCCTCAGCTGGGAAACCAAAGGGAATGTGAAGAGCTCCTTTTATATCATATAACAAAAGAGAAGGAAGCCTGAGGAACAGCGTTAATCAAGCATGATCTGACATAAGAGATGGAAGACAGAAAGATAAAACCTCTAACAAGATAAGGTGCAAAAAGATCTTTAGCAGAGCTGGATGAGACTGGGACATTTTGGAAAGAAAATCTTTCCCCTGCAGAAACTCTTCTCAAAAGATTAAAGGATCGCTTGGAGCGTATACAGATACACAAATACTGTTAACTCTTTTGAGAATCAAAACATGACTCTTAGACCTCCTCGGAAGAAAAGAAATTTACCTTTTCAACTCAATACTGGCCAAATCCAATTATTCCTTAATGTTTAAGGAAAGAATTAGTCAAATGGATGGATGAAATGTGAGGATAAAAGTGATAACTGATTTCCAGTGACATTATGCGGACCCACTCATTTCAAATTACATTTATAAGGAAGCTGTCAATCTAGTAAGTCTATATTCAAATAGGTCTTAAGGAAATGCAACATGCAACATGGGATGGAAAAAAAAAAAGAATGAATTTCAAATCCAAATGGTCTGAAGTAAAAAGTTCCAAATCAGCCCCACAGTAGCTGTGTGATCTTGCTTGTGTTACACAATTTAACCCAGGCTCCTCATCTGTACAATGGAGAGAGTAGCCCTTACTTTATAGAGTTGTGAGTATTAGTGAGGTAATATTTTGCAATGCTTATTATTCTATTAACATGAGTTTAGTGAGGAGTCTTACTAGTTGTGGTATAAATATATATTGATTTTATATTTCCTCCCACAATTTGCAAGCATCGGTTTTATTTTATAAATGAAGCAAAAGTACCTTGCAATGTTGCTGTGAGGATCAAGTGGGTGCCATGTGTCCAAGGGCTTTGCAAATGACCATACACGTGCTATGCAAAGACCTACTCCCCTTCATCTCACTGAAGAAAAGATTAACTTTCCATATTGCTCACAGATTGCGTCTTTGACAGGGTTTATAATTTTAGTATAGATTCAAAGCTATTCACAGTCCCTCAAATCTTCTACAGGGACATCGTTCTTCAGCCAGACTCAGGATGAGTACGATCAATGTTTTGACAAATAAAATCCTCGTTCGAAATGCTGTTGAACAGCTATAATATGGCTTGCCTCCCCTTCTCCCACATATGCATTTAAATAACAGGCAGCACGCTCAATGAGCTGAATGGTTGATTAATTGCCATTACTTATAAGCAGACAAGCTCTGTCTATACTGAGGGTACTGTTTAAGTTCCACAAAAAGAGGTGCTGCCTTAAGAAGCAATTAAACCTTTTAGCTAAATGTTGTCAGAAAGAACTTAACATCAATTATTTAAGCTACACTTTCATTCTTCAGATTTCAAAAGGGCAGTATTCAATGGTTCTGCAATGAGCCGATTGATCAAGGCTAACTCCTAGTCACATCGGAATTGCGCCAGGTTCCACTCAAGGTTAGCAGTTCTTTGATGGACGTTCTAAGATTTATTGTCATGGATGCTCTTGCCTGCTGATATTTTTTTTTTTTAATTTTTAATTCCCAAAATCAATGTTTCAAGAGCAATATGACACAGAAACGTGTACTTACCACCTGTTTTAAAACAGATTAAAAATTACTTTTTGGGGACCAGCCTGGTGGCCCAGCGGTTAAGTTAGCACGTTCTGCTTCTGCGGCCTGGGGTTCATCAGTTTGGATCCCAGGTGCAGACTTACACATGGCTTGTCAAGCCACGGTGTGGCAGGCATCCCACATATAAAGTAGAGGAAGATGGGCACGGATGTTAGCTCAGAGCCAGTCTTCCTCAGCAAAAAAGAGGAGGATTGGTGGCAGATGTTAGCTCAGGGCTAATCTTCTTCTTCAAAAAAAATACTTTTTTGATTAAAAGAAATGTAAGTGCTATTTGTCTGTAATCTTTGAACCCACTTCCCTATAAAAGTAAAATGGTATTACTTTCAGGCAAGAATATTAATTAGGCTCCTTAATTCTCAAAATCAATTACCAATGCTGCCACTCATTCCTCTGACAACTAAAGCATATGGTGATTTCCCACTTTAATCAAAATTACGGAATATTAACAGTTCAAGTGCTTATAAAAAAATCAAATATGAGTTGTCTTTAGCTAGAACTTAACACAACCTTTCTTGAGACATATGATATTAAGAAATACGGTCAAAGACATAATAACTATCCATCCCCCTCTGCTCTCTAAGTTATGTTGCTATATTAAAATATGAGAAATATATTCTCTTATATTTCTTCTGTGGGTCTAATACTGGCCCTTTGTGCCCAACACATTAGTAAACCCTTAATCACTGTTCGTCATGTCAAAATCTCCTTGCCATGGTGTCTACCCAAAACATCTTACTCCCCTTGGAGAGAGAACACCACTGATTTTTCCAGAACTCAAATATCCAAGTCTATGATGGGCAGATCTTTCTGCAGTGCAGAGTAAGAAGACAAAGGCGTTAGCCCATCCCAGCACATTAGGGAGAACAGGAAGTTAAACTCAAGGGAATAAGCACAAGCTTTGAGGCCATGTGAAGATCAAAGAAATTAGAGTTGAACTGAGTGAGCATGCAAACAGACCAGATTGGAAATAAAATGAGGATGGAACAGGTGAGCAAAGAAACAAAGAGCTCCTGTAGCAGTTATTGAGTTACTGGTCCAAGACAGGGGACTGAAGGAATGAATGCCCAAGTGAATGAGTTGAAGTTCGACTGGCTAAAGGTGTGATGGTTATTCCCAGCCAGCACTTCATCACCTGGTCATGTCTTACAAACACAAAGTTGGAAAAAGTAAAAGTAACAACAAGACTAGGTTATCACTTACTGCCTTTGGAATTATTCCTCATGAGTCTTTGTGTGAAAATACCCTGTTTTTCAGCCTCAGCCTGTTTGGCATTGGCCTGTTTTAGATTCTTTTTCAGGCTTTGTCAGCCAGGGTCCTGGCCTAAGCTGCCAAGTTCTTGAATCCAGCATGATCAGCCTTTGTCTATGTCCCTGATAACCAATGTCCTATTGCATTTGTATAGCATCCAAATATGGCAACTTCCTTTCTGAGATATCCCGAATCTGCTCTTTTCCCAACTTTTATCTGAGAATCTTTTCCTTTTTCTTTAATGTCCCATCCTGTTCAATTTTGATTCAGCTTTCACAAGTTTCTCCCTACTGTGGGCCCTGATTTATAAGGAAGCACTGGCAGGTCAGTTTCAATAGTACAAAAGGGTTAGACGGTTCCAGCCTCTCTGTTTCTTCTTACCCCTGAACTCTTGCACCCCCTGCTACTGGAAGAGACAAATTCCCTCCCCATTCAGCTCCTGTTCTGAAATCCACCTGCTGTACTTCCAGTGAATATCTGTTGGCTATTTTGTGATTTTTCTGTTTCAGGTCTATCAAATGCTGCCTGCTGCTTCGTCTTCCTCCACACACATGCCGACACCATGCAGGCCTTGGGGCTGAGGGTAATTTGTTCCAACTTACTGGTATCTTTGGGGCTCATAGGAATATGTTCATAGGAATAATACTTTTCAATAAGATGCCTGCAACAATATCTTTCATTCTGCATGCTCACATATTTTACACCATTCCCACTGAGAAGTGTAGTCTGTGTCCTCTCTCCTTGAAACTGGACTGGCTTCATTTTTACTGAATTTTTAAGTAGAATGTGGCAGAAAAGTCACTAGGGACTTCTGATGCTAGGTCATCAAGGATGGTCGGTTTCTACCTTTCTTGATGGAATATGTTTGAAGCCTTTAGCCATAAGGTAAGTAGTCTGACTTCTCAGAGGATATCATGCTCTGAGGAAGCCCCAACGAGCTGATTTGAAGAGACCCTGACATCACATGAAGAGAGCAAGTTGCCCGGCCAATCCTCAGCTGCTTCAGCACCCCGCTGTTCCACTCCCAGCCACCATCTGACTGCAGCCTCATGAGACACCTAGAGCCAGAACAACCCAGTTGAGCTGTTTCCAAATTTTCGGTCTACAGGTATCACAAGAGGTAATACGTGTTGTGATTTTAGGCCCCTAAATTTTGGGGCAATTTGTTATGCAGCAAGAGATAACTGAAATACCTTGTCACCTCATTGTGTTGTAAAGATTGGCCATAAGTTCTTGAGTTTCCTATTGAATTGCTCTAGCTGGCTTTTTGTGGAGATTTGAAAAATTATAAAACTATGCTACCACTGCCATTATCTTCCCAGAATCCCTGGCAGAGAATTTTTAAGAAGTCGCTAAGGTGACACTAACATCCAGCCAGATTTGAGAACCACTTGCTTACAGGCAGCTAGTTTTAAAATGTAACTCTCAACTCATGAAGTCAGCTTTCTATCTGGGCTTTCCTCTTGGTTTCTCTGGTCCAGTCTCACCCAGATGCACCATGAAGTGAGTGAAATTGAACTGATCAGTGGTGGGGTACATTCTCCACATCTCCTTGCCGTGCTTCTGCAGATTTACCTGCTGAGAATTTGATTGGGACTTGGTGTAATTTCTGTGAGCAGTGACTGGCCTCTTCTAGTCAACTTTCTTCCTGTTGTTTTGTAGCTGATAGATATTCCAAGTGAATTAACGGGGAAAAATTCGTAAAGAATAATACAAACATTTCTTTCCTATGTACATACTTAGAGTGCAGTGCTTTCTGTTTATTTAAAATTATTCCAGGGGCCAACCGTGTGGCCAACTGGTTAAGTTCGCACACTCCGCTTCAGCGTCCCAGGGTTTCACTAGTTCAGATCCTGGCCGTGGACGCGGCACCACCCATCAAGCCATGCTGAGGCAGCGTCCCACATGGCACAACTAGAAGGACCTACAATTAGAATATATAACTATTCTACTGGGGGGCTTTGGGGAGAAGGAAAAAAAAAGGAAGATGGGCAACAGATGCTAGCTCAGGTGCCAATCTTAAAAAAATAAAAATAAAATTATTTCACCATTTATAAGTCGCATTGATATCGTAGTAAATGAGTTCTTTTGTGCAGAATGTTTCTAGGTGGAAAAAAGAAAACATTGAAAATAATTAGGGAAAATCGTCATATCTTGTAATTCAACCACGTGTGATCATTTGGATTTTTTTTCCTCTAAGTATTCATTTCCCCTCTTTTCTCACCATGGACAGAGGGTACCTCACTTATGTTCAGTCTGATCCTGTGACTGTTTTGGCCAATGGAATATTACTAGACATGGCATGAGCAGAGGCCTTGCAGGGTCTGGGTTGTATCTTCCATTCTGGTGAACCACCATAAGTAGAGCTTGCACCAAGTATTCACTGCCCCCTCAGCCTGGGCCCCAAACAAACCTGTGTAGCAGGCTCGACTCAACCTACTACCCAGATTCAAGACCAGCAAACCCACATCTCGAAGCAGAGCCGTCCACTCTGGGTCAGCCAAACTGCAGTTCCACTGTGAAGCTGTCTGCATAATCATAGATGTTTGTTTGGGGAAACCACTGAGTGTTTGCATAATTTGTTATTTAATGTTACAGCAGCATTTGACCAAAATTCCTGGTATAGTCAAATCATAGTTAATTGGGTGTAGACCAAAGATCGGCAAACTACCGCCTGCAGGTCAAATCCAACCTGCAGCCAGTTTTTGTGAATAAAGTTTTATTTGTGTCTTGTCTATGTTGCTTTTAAGCTTCGATGGCAAGGCAGAGCAATTGTGGCAGGGATGGTACAATCCACAAAGCCTAAAATATTCACTGTCTCACTCTACAGAAAACACTGGTCAACCAAGCATAGAAGACTCATTGATACATGGAGAAATTAGTACTAAGCTCACCTGTTCAGACAGCATAGGTGCTGGAAGGGAAATCCCAGTGGGGGCTGAGGGGAAGTTGACTGTGCAAAGCTCAGCTCTGCTAGATTTATCTATGGTCCTAGTTCTTCACTCCTCCCTACACCTACCTTCTTTGCTTTCTGACTTTGCAGTTCTTCCCACTAAACGGAGAGATAATAGTCCTTTGCCCCTTGACTTTGGCCACATGACTTGCTTTTGCCAAAAGAATGAAGAGCAAGTGACCGAGATCAGAAGCACCAGTTCTGAGCCTAGACCATAAGAGCTTTGAATCTTTCTGTTTGCCCTCTTGCTCTGCCATCTTCGTGTCCAATTAGGCTGCTGGTGACAAGAGATACATGTTGCAAAGCTGCCTCAGCTAAGTTACTCAAGCTAAGCCTGGACTAAATCAATTGACCTCTCATTCCACCAACACAAGGATGTGTGAGACAAAAAAAATGCATAGGGCTGCATGCTACTGAGTTTTTATGGTGATTTCTATACAGCATCATTGGGGCCACATTTAACTGTACTAGGCAGAATTTTAAGATGCTTTCCAAGATTTCTCACACCCTGGTATACATGATTTGCATAATTCTAGACTGTGAATATGATGTTTACCTCTACAATTAGGTTAAGGACTTTAAGAAAAGGAGATTATATGGGTACATATGAGCTCTTTAAATCTGTATCTAGAAGTCACAGAATGGCAGAAGTCAGAGAGTTGAAGTATGAGAAGGATTTGATGTGCTGTTGCTGGCTTGAAGATGGAGGGAGCCAGGAGTAAGTAATGCAGGTGGTCTCTAGAAGCAGAGAGTGGTCCCCTGGCTGACAGCCAGCAAGGAAACAGGGACTTCCGTCTGAGAACCACAAGAAAGTGGATTCTGCCAACAACCTGAGCCAGAGCCTTAGGGTGAGAATTTAACCAAGACAACACCTTGATTTCAACCTTGTGATCTCCTGAGCAGAAAACCCAGCCACACCATGACAAATTTGTGACCTACAGAACTGTTAGCTGGAAAAGGGGTGGTCCTAAATTTGTGGTAATTTGTTATGCAGCAACAGAAAATTAATACTCTGATACAAGCTTTTGTGCCCCATATTCATCATGTGTACAGTGGGGATTAAAACTCTGCCTCACAGGATTGTTATGAGTATTAATGAAATAGTGTAAGTAATTTTATTACAGTGCCAAGCCTATAGTAAACACCCAACTCTTTTTATCATTTTTAATCACACCATTGGTAGCTTGTAATCCAACCCCATCATCAGTATTAAGCAAACAATGAAGCAAGATAAGCTCTAGAATGTACAAATACTCCAATAAATATTTGATGAACAAAGTAATTAATTAATGCATCTGGGAACTGGAAAGTGGGTCTGAGCATACAAAAGGGATTAAGTTCTACCTGTAGGGAGGAAAAGGAAAGAAGCATCTGGAATCTAGCCTATGATTATGTGAAATGAAAATACTAACTGATGGTGTACTTAGATTCCATCCTCTGGGCAATTATAATTGCAAACTTCAACATAACTATATCTATCATACAATACGTCTCAATCAATGTTTATTCAATAGTAAGAGTACCGGATTACAATAGGAAAAGTTGATTTCCGAGATTAATTTATAATACACTGTTATGGGTTAAATTATATCTCCCCAAATTTTATATGTTGAAATCTTAACCCCCAGGATCTCAGATTGTGAATATATTTAGAGACAAGGTTTTTAAAGAGGTCAGTAGGTTAAAATGAGGTCATTAGCATGGGCCTTAAGCCAATATGACTGATGTCCTTAAAAGAGGAGGAGAGTAGGACACAATACACACAGAAGCAAGACCATGTGACCGCATGGGGAGAAGATGGCCATCTTCAAGCTATAGAGAGAGACCTCAGAAGAAACCAACCCAGACGACACCTCTGTCTCAGAATTAGGTCCTGTTTAAGCACCATTTTATAAGAGATTTTGTTTACTCTTTATTTCAGCTTCTTGGTTCAGAAAATAATGATTTCACCCACTTCAGATCTTCTCATAAAAAATACAAGGGCAATTATTCTAAAGAGCTTATAAAGTCATTTCTAGGGCTTATAAGCCTTTCTAGGGCTTATAAAGATGGGAAAGTATTACTGGAAAGTGAACTCATTCTATGGAATTAAATATACGTAATGATCTAACCTTCTAATGCAATTAACTTAAGCATAGAGAGATGTAGGTAGACACATATACATGTAAGCATAAGGTCACAGGAACTATAGCTAATGGGCATAGGATAGTGCAGAGTGATTCTATCCTTAATCAACAATTCCTGCCAATTACTTTATTAGAAAGTCCTTGATCATAACAGGAGAGGATAAAGGCTCTGTCCTTCTGATGTTGGTTTCTGCATCATCCTCTGATTCATTACTGCAGCCAACATTAAAATGTCCATGTGAGTCACCCCACTTAATGCAGAACTAGTCACTTCACAAATGAGAAATTGCATACTAGCTGCAGAGACTCCGAGGTCCCCTGGGCTTACACTGCACACATTTCATCAGATTCACTTCTCTGGCTCTACATAATTCTCTACTTTCTCTTTCGTATGTCAGGGAAGCACCGGCATCAGGGGAGGAGGGGGTCACTCTCCACCAACGTGCATTCATGCTGTAGATTTGTTGTTAATGAAATCTACTATAAAAACAGCTGGAAAAAGTATCTACTATGTTTTTCTTGCTGGCTTTAGACAGGAAAAAAGATAACTTTGAACCCAGGAAATATTAGCACATTACTCATATAACCTTTGCTTCGCGGTGTTCCATCTCTTTCAGAGTCACTCTAACTAGCTGCAGGAACGTGATTTAAAGTTTGTCCATTGGCTGCCAGGGCAGGAATTTTACTCTGTAACTTTTCTGTGGTGAGTTACACATCAATTATTCTGCACCTCTTTGTATAGATCTCTTGCTTATGTTTGATTTTCTCCAAATAAAAATTTTTTTCTGAAGTTTAATAATAAGATCGAAGTTGGCACTTTCCATTGAGTGCCTTCAAAGGATTAAGCAACTGATGGGTGAGCTGTTTTGCCTGGCTATGACAAAACTAAAACGGTGATAATCCATAACTCCTTTCAGTCCAAAGCAACCTGAACATAGCTACCTGAAACAGTCTGAAAGATTGCTCAAATTACAGTAAATTACACCCATTGCTTCTCTTCAATATATGTTCTCACTTGGACCACTGCAAGGCATCCACTCATTTAGACTGAGCTGTATTAGACACTTGTCAATGTCTCCAGATTAGGGTACATAAAAAAAGTTTGAAACTTTAGACTAAAATATCAAAGGCCAGTTGGAATGGTGTCCTGCAGCTTTTTTTAATTCTCTGCTCAACACGGTATGTGCAATTTCATATATTATCACATTGATTTTATGCCTTGTATTAGTTTCCCAGTGCTGCTGTAACAAATTACCACAAACTTTGTGGTTTAAAACAACACAAATTTATTTTCTTACAGTTCTAGAGATCAGAAGTCTGAAATGGGTCTCAACGGATGTTGGCAGAGTGCATTCTTTCTGGAAGCTGTAGAAGGAATCTACTCCCTTGCTTTTTCTATGTCTTAAGGGCTGGACACATTCCTTGGCTCATGACCCCTCCCTCCATTTTCAAAGCCAGTAATATTGGTCTGAGTCCCTCTCAATCTCTATGTCTCTAGTTCTTTTCTGCCTCTCTCTTCCCTTTCAAAGGAGCTTTGTGATTACAATTGCGCCTACCCAAATAATCCAGGATAATCTCCCTATTTTAAGGTCATCTGATTAGCAAACTTAATTCTATCTGCAACCTTAATTCTCCTTTGCCTTCTAACCTAACATATTCATAGGTTCTTGGAATCAAGATGTGAACATTGTTGGGGGGCCATTTTTTTATCTACCATATCCCTTTATGTGTGTGATTAATTATCTTAAAAGTTTAAGTAGTTTTGACACCCCAATTCTAGGGAGAAGCAGGCACAAAGAGTTTTATCTACAAACTATTTCAAAAAACAATGCAGGGAGGTCTGGCTCCTTTTATAATTGCCTTTGGATAGAAATGATTTGTAGAGATAAAGTCAAGCTGTAATTTCATTTCGTCATTGACGGTGGATTCAACAAGCTGATTGTTCCCTATAGCAATAAAAAGTATCAAGTTACCACAAATTTTTGAAAATGTTTTCTCAAAGGAACATTGCAAAGTTTTAACAACTGCCAAGTTCTGTTAATTGTGCTAATGTGGAATTCATTTTTCTTAAGAAAGTAACAGTAAGTTTAGGTATAACTTGCTTAAGAACAATAGCTTGCCACAGCTTATTTCGTTTTTCAAGAAAAAGTTTTAAAACCCTTCGATGAATGCTGAGTTTTCAGGGAGACAGTATATAAGGTAGAGTTTGAGTGAGGCTCTCCCAACACATAAGAAAAACTTTTAAAGGACACTAAAATTACTACAGTTCATCTGAACGATAGCACATATTATGCATAAAACCTATTGGCAAAGACTGAAGTTTCTAGAAAGAAGCATAAGGTACATAACATTTTAAAATCTATACCTACTAGGAAACTTTAATTCTGAAAATAAAAAGGAAATTGCAAATTACATTGGAATACTAAGGATTAGAAGTCTAATTTAAACCAGAAGCACATGAAATTCAGATGTGACACTACTAACAACTCTGCGCACATGCATAAAATGTTGTCCCAGAAGCTTCATGATTCTAAGAGAAATTCAGAAGATTCGAAATTAAACAAACGCTTGCTTACTCACCAGCTTCCACCCTGAAGGAGTACCATCTGGCTAATGAATTTGTGCTCAGTTGTTTGACACATCAATACTCTGAAAGTAAAGTTAGTAGTCTTGCCCTCATTATGATCTTCTTCTACAGTTTGAAACAAACACAGGAAATATTGCCCTGATATCTATAGGAACTTTTTCAATATTAAAGTAAAACCTAGAGAAGGATTGGTGGCATATCTAGAAAAAAAATGTGTGCTGTTTTCCGATCCATAATGTATGAATAGGACACTTCTCACTTCCTCCTCAACGTCTACTTCATCCATGCCTGAGATTTGTCCAAAGAAATACACGTCTTTGAGCTAAGTGTTGTCCTCTAGGGAATATCCTTTCTTAAATAAAATATTCTCAAGATTGTATGCTACAATCGTAAGATAAATGATGACAGCGATGATGATGATGATAATAGTAATAATAATTAAAATTTACTGATGGTTATCATGTAACCAGTGCTATGTCATCAGATCATCCCCATTTTCCCTATGAGAAAAATGTTAAATCTCTTGGTTGTAAACAACAGAAATCAATATGACTGGTTTAAGCAGGGAGACAATGTTCATAGAAACCACTCTGGACAGTATAACTAAAAATACTGGGTAAAACTTAAAATATATATGCTTTTAAAGTATTAATGAGCTAGTTAAAAGCAACAATAAAGAACAAATCCATGAGTAATTGATCGTCAGGAGTCAATGTTGATGACAGGATTGATGGCGATCCATAGTCACATAAAGATTGTTTATGAAGGGACACAGAGAAAGAAAAGGAAGGAAGGAAGGGAGAAAGAAAAGAGAGAAAGAGAGAGAGAGAGAGGGAGAAAGAAAGAAAGAAAGAGAGAGAGAAAAAAAACCATATGAGAATTCAAAAAGAAACATAATTCTTATTGACCTCTGATACGTGTCTTCATAGAAAATCAAATTAATCTACAGATTAATTTGTCTATGGACAAGTTATTAGAATAAGTTAAGATTTTAATGAAGATCTACAAAATGACATTCAATCTTTGCAAAAAGTGGTGCTGGGAAAACTAAATATCCACATGCAAAAGAAAAAAGCTAGATATTTACCTTACACCGTATACAAAACATTTACTCACAATGGATCAAAAGACCTAAATTTAACAAGTAAAACTATAAAACCTTTAGAAGAAAACATTAGGGAAAAATCTTCATGACTTTAGATTTACAAAAATTTCATGGATAAGATACCAAAAGCACAGGCAACAAAAGAAAAAATAGATAAATTGGACTACACCAAAACTAGAAACTTCTGTGAATAAAAGACAAAATCAACAGAGTGAGAAAGCAGCCCATGGAATGGGAGAAAATATTTGCAAATCACACATCTGCTAACGTGTTAATATCTAGACTATACAAGCAACTCCTACAATTCAACAACAAAAAACAAACAACTGACTGAAAAATGAGCAAAGGACTTACAAAGACATTTTTCCAAAGATACAGAAATGATCAATAAACTATGAAAAGATGCTCAACATTATTAGTAATTAGGGAAATGCAAACAAAGACCATAGCGAGATACCACTTCACACCTACTAGAATGCTATAATTAAAAAAATGGGGAGGTTGTAGAGAAATTGGAACACTTGTGCATTGCAGGTGGGAATATAAAATTGTGCAGCTGCTGTTGAAAACTGGTGGTTCCTTAAGTTAAACATCGAACTACTAAATGACTCAGAAACTTTCACTTCTATGTATACATCCAAAGAATTGAAAACAGGAACTCAAACAGATATTTGTATACCAATGTTCATAGCAACATTATTCCTGATAGTCAAAAGGGAAGCAACCAAAGTGTCCATCAACAGATGGATGGATAAACAAAACGTGGATAAAGAAAATATATATATCTCTCAAATTTTGTGTACATATATATATATTTCCTTATACATAATGAAATTTTGTGTGTATATATGCATATGAATTATTAAGCTTAAAAAGGAATGAAATTTTGATATATACCACCAAATGGATGGAACTTGAAAGCATTAAGTGAAATTAGCTAGACACATATTATATGTTTCCACTTATAATATTCTTATAATATGTACATCAGTATTGTTTATAACAGTAAGACAATGAACAAGAAGAGAAACAAATGTGGCATAGGTGTAAAATGCAATGGTACTAAGTGATGGGAATCAACTTTAGCTACACAGCAGAAACAGGAGGGAGAGGTTTTAAAAAGCACCAGTGACTAAGTCCTAGCCCAGAAGATAAAGATTTCATTGGTCTGTGGTTGGGCCCAGGCACTGATAGTTTTGAAAAGACCCCCATTTATTCAAATGTTGATTAACCACTGCTATAGAAACTATACACACGGTCGTGAATGAGTCTCACAAGACATAATTGAGAAAAAAATTCACTAAAGAATGCTTACAAAGATTTCATTCGTATAAAGTTCAAAAGAAGACCAAAAGAACCACATAATATATTGTTTGGGGATAGGTGCATATGGAATAAAACTATAAAAAAGGCAAAGCAATAATTAATGTAAATTTCAAAGAATGCTTGTATCTGGGGAGAAGGAAGATGCTGCGAGTGGCAAGGAACATATAAGGGGATTAGAGTGTATTCTTAATGTGCTACTTCTTAAGCTAGAGAGTGGTCGCATAGCATTGCGTGTGAGTGTTCATTCTTCATTAAATTACATGTTTATAGATACTCTTTGGTGCATAAAATATAAAACAAATGCTTTAAGTTATTTTAAGGTTAAATAAAAACATAATGGGAAACTCTTGGATCAGTGGGAACTCTGAAGAATTGGTTTTGAAAAACTATTAGAAACTGTGGGTCTGGTCTACTGAGAACACACTGGACATCACTCTGGCCGTTACTGCCAGGATAAGGCTCCACTGACCAGGGCATTTTGTATCTTTCTCTTCCTCTTTGTGTTTTTCTTTGTATAAACAAAAATAAAAACAAGAAAAAAGTAAAACAGGAAAGTTCATCTGATGTGCTTATGTACTGGCTGAAAGTAGGCTGGGAAACAAATACTTTTTAGCTTCTAGAATGGGAAATGGGTCCTGCCAAAAATACAGTAAACATCTCTCCCATAAGGTAATCCCAGTCAATGGGTAGGATTATCGAGACCCGGAGTGGTTAAGTAACTTGTCTATGGGCAGCCAGCAAATGGCAGAATTCAGATTGTATACCCAGGCAGGCACCCCATTTCCTCACTTCTGCCTCCATATTTTGTGACAGCAGGGCCATTTGTTAAATGGAAGACCAAATAAAAGCCTAAGAACAAAGGAGGTTTGGGTTTTTGTTTTTCTTTGTCTTCAGGGGGAAATCATCTTTTCTTTGGAGCAAAAGACTTGTTGTTTTAAGAAGTAATTTCTACTTCCATAATCACATCTTAACTCTCTCTCCTTCACACACGCTGTTGGTTCATAAACTGGGCCCCATACATGCCGGGCAAGGAGAGACTGAAGAGAGACAGATCACTCCAGACTGTTAGGAGGCAGTTTGAATAAGCAAGGGAACTTATCTATGAGGCTTGTCTTGAGCAGCTGCAAGACGAGTAGATCTCTGAGTCCACCTATCAGAATCTTAAAAGCTCATACAGAGGCCTTAACTGGCTTCAGTCACATATACCATCCAGATAGTCTCAACAATGCATTATTCTCTCAAAACTGCATCCTTGAAAATGGCTCCCACTGTGGGAACAGTGGGTAGAGTGTACATTACAAGGATAGGGGAGGGGGTGAGGAGCCTCCAGTTGCCCAGGTCTAGTTCTTGTGACCAGCAGTCACATCCTCTCAATGACCTCCTCCAACATACACACACACACACATGCACACACACTGTTTTACTGTTTTTTTGACTGCTTGCTTGTTGGGTTTTATTTTTTTTCTGACACAATAGAGACACTGTTTTGGGATATTATTATGTGAAAACATTGGTTTCTTATTTAAAATTCTTTTTTATATGTAGACATTTGAAATTTTAGTAACTACAGAAAACAGAATCATTTTTATTGTTTTATGCAATGTATTATGTATATATACATACATGTGTGTATATGTGTATATTCACATATATGTGTGCATGTGTATGTTATTGTCATATATTATTTAGCACAAAAATAATTAACAGTAGCTTCTACATGAGTGTCATCTTGGTAAGTGTAGTGATGTTACCTTGTAAGCACTGTGAGGCTGTACAAATTTTTTTTCCTCAACATAAACATGTACATGGGAGAGCTGACCCCAGCAAAGAAGATGCAGAAGGAGCAGACCCTTGAGTTAGGGAGTAGCAGCACCCCACAGTCTCAACCAGATTTTCCCTGAGCACCAGAGAGGGAGGCCAAAGGCTTGTATGGAAACCAGTTGTTAAAGGCTCATGAAACCCAAACAGTACTCCAGGCAAATTCATAAGCGAAGACTAATACTCTGTAAAAAGTGATCCAATTTATGACACCTGCATCCTAGTGCAGACCATGTATCATGAGACAGGAATAGTATGGAAAAGACAGAAAAGCTTGTTGTCTATCATTATGCCCAGAAAGGAAAACCTGGACAGTGTCATCAGAACTGACTGCACAGCTTTTTTGTTCCTTTATACATGAACATGGATGATAAAGGGCATGGCGTTCAATTATGGAACAAGGATGGCATTACACATCACATGAGCAAAGCCCCTCAAAGTGGGTTTATTATGTTTAATTAGACACAGAAATAATAAATGGGCCTTTCTGATGAGTGTCAATTTACCAATATCTTTCCACATAGACTCTGCAGTAACTAACCTCTTCCAGTCGTATAAAATGACACCAGCTAAAACCAAAGCACATTCTTATTTATGACAATTTCAAAAAGAAAAACTGCACAATCTTAGAGTTGTATAAACAAGTGAATAAATTCCACATGAAGCTCAAGTCATTGGAAATATTTTCAAAATGAATGAGAAAATCAATATTTTAAAAATATTTTCCAAAAATTAACATAACAACCAGTTAAAACAAGTATATTTATTTGAGCTTCTCATTAAAATTTAATTTATTAAAAATCAAAATTCTAAGGAGGTAATTTTATAGAGACATATAGATATAGCAAACTGAAATATACATGTATCCCTATGTAAGACTGTGTCATGTTGAGAGGATTCTAGAAGACTTCATTTTGGTTAAACAGTTTTCAGTTAAAATAATACATTTTATGTAAATTACAAAAAAAAGAATTACAACCCAAAATCATATTATTTTCACTCTGAGTTCTCATCCTCCCACCCCTCAGTGTATAAATGTATATACCTCATCAAACGTAAGTTTTTGATAAAAACCGAAATCCAGTGTGACTCTACATTTTGAAAAAAGGAAGCTTGTGTGTCTTCCTCATAGACATGTCTGATTTTCACCGATTTAGTGAAGAGATGATGGAGATCCCTGACCCTACACGTTTATCTAATTTCTTTTTAAATTCTTTTTTTTAAATTCTTATTTTTTTGGATGTACATCATATTTCAAATTCTGTATACATTACATCATGTTCACCACCTGAACACTAATTATAGTGCATCCCCTCACATGTGACCCTAATCACCCCTTTTGCCCTCCCTCCTCCCCCCTTCCCCAATGGTAACCATCAGTCCAATCTCCAATGCTACGTGTTTTGTGTTTTTTTGTCGTTTTTATCTTCTACTTATGAGTGAGATCATACGGTATTTGACTTTCTCCCTCTGACTTATTTCACTCAGCATAATACCCTCAAGGTCCATCCATGTTGTCACAAATGGCCGGATTTCGTCATTTCTTATGGCTGAGTAATAGTCCATTGTGTATAAATACCACATCTTCTTTACCCATTCGTCCCTTGATGGGCACCTATGTTGCTTCCAAGTCTTGGCTATTGTGTACATTGCCGCAATGAACATAGGGGTGCAAGTATCTTGATGCCTTTGTGTTTTCAAGTTCTTTGGATAAATACTCAGCAGTGGAATAGCTGGATCATACGGTAGATCTATCCTTAATGTTCTGAGGACACTCCAAACTGCTTTCCATAGTGGCTGCACCAGTTTGCATTGCCACCAGCAGTGAACAAGGGTTCCCTTCTCTCCACACCCTCTCCAACATTTGTTGTTTCCTGTCTTGTTAATTATAGCCATTCTGACCAGAGTGAGGTGATACCTCATTGCAGTTTTGATTTGCATTTCCCTGATAGCTAATGATGTTGAGCCTCTTTTCATATGCCTGTTGGCCATCTGTATATCTTCTTTGGAGAAATCTCTGTTGAGATCTTTTGCCCATTTTCTAATTGGATTGTTGGTTTTTTTGTTGTTGAGCTGTATTATTTCTTTGTATATTTTGGATATTAACCCCTTATCTGATATGTGGTTTGCAAACATCTTCTCTCAATTGTTAGGTTGTCTTTTCATTTTGTTGATGGTTTCCTTTGCTGTGCAGAAGCTTTTTAGCCATAAAAATGTGGAGATTGAACAAAATGCTACTGAACACTGATTGGGTCAATAAAGAAATCAAAGAAGAAATTAAAAAATTCCTGGAGACAAATGAAAATGAAAACACGACATGCCAAAATCTGTGGGATACAGCAAAAGCAGTTCTACGAGGGAAGTTTATAGCAATTCAGGCCTACCTCAACAAAGAAGAAACATCCCAAATAGACAACCTAAAAGGGCACCTAAAAGTACTGGAAAAAGAACAACAAACAAAGCCCAAAATCAGCAGAAGGAAGGAAATAATAAAAATCAGAGCAGAAATAAACAAAATAGAGACTAAACAAAATAGAAAAAATTAATGAAACCAAGAGCTGGTTCTTTGAAAAGATAAACAAAATTGACAAACCCTTAGCTAGACTCACCAAGAAAAAAAGAGAGAAGGCTCAAATAAATAAAATCATAAATGAAAGAGGAGAGATTACAGCAGACACCTCAGAAATACAAAAGATAATGAGAGAATACTATGAAAAGCTATACGCCAACAAATTGGATAATCTAGAAGAAATGGATAACTTCTTAGAAACATACAACCTTCCAAAACTGGACCAAGAAGATGTAGAAAATTTGAATAGCCTGATCACCAGTATGGAGATCAAAACAGCAATTAAAAACCTCCCAAAAAATAAAAGTCCAGGACCAGATGGCTTCCCTGGTGAATTCTACCAAACATTCAAAGAAGACCTAATACCTATCCTTCTCAAACTCTTCCAAAAAATTGAAGAGGAGGGGAGGCTTCCTAACTCCTTCTACGAAGCAAACATTATCCTGATACCAAAACCAGACAAGGACAACACAAAAAAAAGAAAATTACAGGCCAATATCACTGATAAACATTGATGCAAAAATCCTCAACAAAATACTAGCAAATCGAATACAACAATACATTAAAAAGATCATACATCATGATCA
This sequence comes from Equus przewalskii, assembly GCF_037783145.1. Lineage (NCBI taxonomy): Eukaryota > Metazoa > Chordata > Mammalia > Perissodactyla > Equidae > Equus > Equus przewalskii. The sequence goes on along the minus strand of NC_091850.1, from coordinate 46,469,367 downwards.
AGTGGGTTTCATTCCAGGGATGCATGGATGGTTCAACATCTGCAAATCTATCAATGTGATACACCACATTAACAAATGAAGAATGAAAATCACATGATCATCTCAATAGATGCAGAGAAAGCATTTGACATACATCTAGATACAGCATCCATTTATGATAAAAACTCTAAATAAAATGGGTATAGAAGGAAAATACCTCAACATAATAAAGGCCATATATGACAAACCCACAGCAAATATCATTCTCAATGGAGAAAAACTGAAAGCTATCCCTCTAAGAACAGGAACCAGACAAGGATGCCCACTGTCACCACACTTATTTAACATAGTATTAGAAGTCCTAGCCAGAGCAATCAGGCAAGAAAAAGAATAAAAGGGATCCACATTGGAAAAGAAGAAGTGAAACTGTCACTCTTTGCAGACAACATGATTTTATATCTAGAAAACCCTAAAGAGTCCACTAAAAAACTTTTAGAAATAATAAAGGATTACAGTCAAGTTGCGGGATACAAAATCAATGTACAAAAGTCGCTTGCGTTTCTATATACTAATGACGAAGTAGCAGAAAGAGAAATTAAGAATACAATCCCATTTACAATTGCAACAAAAAGAATAAAATACCTAGGAATGTACTTAACAAAAAAGGTGAAAGACCTGTACACTGAAAACTATAAGACATTGTTGAAAGAAATCGAAGATACAAAGAAATGGAAAGATATTCTGTGCTCTTGGATTGGAGGAATTAACGTTGTTAAAATGTCCATACTTCCTAAAGCAATCTATAGATTCAATGCAATCCCTATCAAAGTTCCAACAACGTTTTTTACAGAAATAGAACAAAGAATCCTAAAATTTATATGGAACAATAAAAGACCCCAAATAGCCAAAGGATTCGTGAGAAAAAAGAACAAAGCTGGAGGTATCACACTCCCCGATTTCAAATTATGCTACAAAGCCATAGTAACTAAAACAGCATGGTACTGGCACAAAAACAGACACACAGATCAATGGAACAAAATTGAGAGCCAAGAAGTAAACCCACACGTTTATGGACAGCTAATATTCGACAAGGGAGCCAAGAGCATACGATGGAGAAAGGAGAGTCTCTTCAATAAATGGTGTTGGGAAAAGTGGACAGCCACATGCAAAAGAATGAAACTAGACCATTCCCTTACACCATGCACAAAAGTCAACTCAAAATGGATTAAAGACTTGAATGTAAGACCCGAAACCATGAGACTTCTACAAGAAAACATAGGCAGTATGCTCTATGACGTTGGTCTGAGCAGCATATTTTCAAGTCCCATGTCTGACCGGGCAAGGGAAACAAAAGAAAAAATGAACAAATGGGACTACATCAAACGTTTATCTAATTATTATCGGCAGTCCTCAAGGCATGCGGCTGAGGGAAATCACAGAACAGACACAGAAGATATAGTCACACTTATTTGCTGGGCTGAGTGTTCTAGTTCACCTGTGCTACTGTGGTGAAATATGCTTAGCTGAGTCCTCTTTTGGACTTACAAAGTGAAGTTTGCTACCTGCTAAAGGTCAGTGTTTGCTTAAATGCATAAGCCCAGCTTTGCTGAAAGCAAAGAGCCAGGTAAAGATTTCGGCCAGTGTCTTATTCATCTGCTTCCAGACAAGCTAGCTGGGTGAGTGCTGGTGAGGTGAGTTAAGCTAGGTAAGAATGGATGAATGGAGTTTGAATATTTCATTCCTTCCTAGCAGAGAAGAGAAGAGCTGAATGTGTTATAAAATTTTGAAAAGGCACTGTTACTAAGAGTGAGTATCTTTTACATTGTGAAAAACATGCCCAAAGAGGAAGCAATTACAAAAGGGTAAAAGCTAAGAAAACAAAAGAGGGAAACAAGACAGAGTTGGAACAGCAACTCTGGGAGGCGATTGAGAGGTAGACAAGAAATCTGGTCATAGAGCCCTAGGCTGAGGTGTCACTTCCTCCCGGTGTGTTCTAATCAGCCATAAGGTCTGTCATAAGCCTGTGTTACCAACATGAGTAACGTTTGTGAATGATCAACGTGTTTACGTTTAGAGCAGATTCCCGTGACTCCCTACAATCTCTTTAACAGAAAGTGCATTTGGTTACAGCATCTTAAAGAGGAGAAAAAATGGCAGGTACTGAGAACTGTCAATAGGCGTTTATCCCTGGGAACTGCATCTGTCATGGGCACTCCATGGAGAAAAACATTGAGAAATACTATTTTGGAGGACATATGCCCTGGCTGGGGCCCCTAGGAACTATTTACTTTTTTTGTGTGTAACCTCATAGATTTGAAGTCATGGAGAACTCTACACACATTAACTGGCTATATCAGCCCGGGCACAAACAGATGCTGCATCCAGATAATCATATGCCTGTCCAAATAACCCACAAAAATGTATTTTATATGTTGCTTCTGGGGGGGGGGGGAAACGCTGTGGAAAGATAGAGTTAAGGTATCTAAGGATACAGAAATGTGGAGTAAAATTCAGATGACCTCAAGGTGAGCCAAAGTCAGGCTCAATAACCTGAAAGGAACGGACAAAGACAGCACATGAGCCTATCAGCATAAGGCTCTACTAGGGCCCCGTGGTACTCTGCGAAGCCATGCACTGTAAGAAAATTAGGTCAAAGCAAAACTGAAGATGCCTCTCCGTAGAACTTACAGAGGTGGGACAGATCCAGAAGATAAGGATCAAAGGTCTGCCTCATCCAGGGGTTTTACATCCTCTGGGAAGCAAAACTCCATTATGGTTACATGGTGAATGTGAATCTTTCGAAAGATCTTTGTGAAAGCCTGTGAAAACAGGAGGGGAGATTACAGGTAAGGCAATTTTTCAGGAAAAGGGAATGGCACAGCTCGGGGAAAAGGTAGAGTGCAAATAAAAAGATGATGGCTACAGAGGAAGGATGCTAAACCAGGCATTGAGAAGCTTCAGACTCTGGCTCATTGTCTCATGGAGTTGTTAAAGCCTTGGTGGGTTGCCTGTGCTTGACATCTCCACTGTAAAGGAGACAACTGGAGAGAGCAGTAATTAATCAGAATAAATTATACCTGAGGGCTACAATTTAAGGCACGGTGGTACCTGGGACTGTTTAAACATAGAGGATCCTTCTGGTTCCAAAGTCCCAGCAAGACAATTACTAGCCCCCATTGTACTTTCTTTCACCTTCTTCTCTTCCAGCTGTTTTTGTCCTCCGTTCTCATCACAGATTCACTTTTTCCCTATTCCTTCTGATTCCTCCCTCCCTGACCTTTTCTATGACTTAATCTGTCAAGAGATTTTAAGTTTTAGCAGCTATTTTCTAGGACCAATTTTCTACATCAGATTTTGGAGTAAGCTGGCAGACAGAAGAGAATTCCGATAGCATCAGATTGACTCACTACTGAGTTCTAAGATGATTTATTTGGAGATTGTCTGTTTTTGTTATCATTGAAAGATCACCAGAAAGAAATACATTTTGATTTATTCAAAGAGCAATAGCATTCTGGCACTGACTCATGATGGAAAGCTCCACCCATCTAGCAGGCAAAGAGTTTGGCAAAAAGAGGGGTCTCAGGAGAAGTTCAGATTGCCAGATCAGAAAGGATTCTTAGATGTAAATACTAGAATCCCCTCTCATAGATTTAAGCAGAAAGATGTTTACTGAACAACATAGGTAGCACATGGAGTTTCCAGGAGGGTCAAGAACGATACCTGGAGGCTAAAGAGCGAGCTTAAATGCCCCAGTCACACTGGCAGACTGCTGCAGTGGAGGCTGGCTGCTGCCCTTAGCAGCTCAGGCACTTAAGCTCGCATCACTGACGCTGGTTGCGGGATTCCTCTGCCAGGACCTCTCCAATGGCGGCCTTGGAAAGTTAGATGTCTCCACCACATGGATTTCTCCTTCTTCAGCTCACTCTCTTCTAAAATAAAATTTTGATCAGATGCATCTGAAAGATGGAGTCGAGGTCATGTGCTAAGCCCCAGCTGCAAAGCAAGTGGCAAAGTGGGTTCCCAGCTCCTACCTTGAGGATATGGAACTCATAAGATGGAAACGTCTGTCTTGCGCAGGAGAGACATTCAAGTGGTGCTAGGTATCTGAAAATGTATGCTAAATGGCCACTAAAGTAAGCGAGGTTTAAATAAATACCTCAAGTCCCTTTAAATGCTAAGAAAAAATGTCAAGATGTGTATCAACTATCTTTACATATCATTGCTTTCTAGTTGGTTTCTCTGATGGTGCCCTAATGCGTGTATTTGATGAAGTGCGTAAGAATTCTAGCATCCAGTAACAACCAAAGTGGTTGTCCCAGAACTCCAGCTTGTCTTTTAAAGCTGTAACTAGGCTTAGAGACACTCTGAGTCAGCTACTTCATTTGGTACATGCATGGAGACTGAATGAACTGGCAAAGATGACCCAAATAATCAGTTGCAGAGCTAGAAGTGGAATGATGCAATTATGCACGCTCAACATGACCTTCGCATTTGCTTTTCTCTGGAATCATGTACTGATTGAACCAGTCTGAGTGTTGGATTCAATTTCCATTTTCATCAGCTCTATAATCACAAAATTCTCTGTTATTTAGATAGATATCCTGCTTAAATCTATACCAATGGCCTCTTCCACAACCAGTTCTTTCTTGAACCAAGTCTAATCTGTGCCAGGCCCCAGACTGTCCACAAGCTTCCATTCTTTTGAATCTTGGCTTATGCTGTTTCCTCTGCCCTGAATATCTTTCCAGATTTTCCAATTGAAAATGATTTACTAGTTCTTGGAAGGTTAATCAAGCATAGCCTTTAATCTATTCCAACACACCAGACCCAGGTAGAACTAACGGTTTACTAAATGAGTGTGGGTGTGTGTGTTACTTTATATCTCTATTACTCATTACACATATGCCTCCTTCAAAATGTGCCAGTGGCATTGCCTTATACATCTTTCAGTTCCTAGTATTAAAATACTGCTTTAGGGGCTGGCCCCATGGCCAAGTGGTTAAAGTTCTGCACACTCTACTTCAGGCAGCCTGGGTTCACAGGTTTGGATCCAGGGTGCAGACCTACTCCACTCATCACCATGCTGTGGAGGCATCCCACATACAAAATAGAGGAAGATTGGAACAGATGTTAGCTCAGGACCAATCATCCTCAAGAGAATAAAGGAGGAATATTGGCAACAGATGTTAGCTCAGGGTAAATCTTCTTCACCAAAAAAATAAATAAATAAATAAAATATTGTTTTATCCATAGGGTCTCCTTAAATGTTTGACGAGTGAATGATGCAATCCCTTAAGTCCATCTTATATGTGAAACACTCTCATAACAAGACTCTGGGTATGAAAATACATGAATATTAAATATTTTGTGAATATGATTTTGGAAACATTTTTACTAACTTATATGTCAAGGAGTGTTAGAACAGACTTTGAGTACATCTAATTTTCAGGAATATTTCAATTTAGGGCTCCCTTTTAAACATTGCCAATAGCACTGGTTGAAAAGTTAGCACATAGTTTATTGTATAAATTTTAGTTCTCTCAAGGCTGTCTTTCAGTTCATTTTTGGAATAAAATTAATATATATCCAAAAATCTTATCATGGGAATCCAGATAGGCATTTTAAAACTGAGGTTTTGTATCCATCAATGAATAAGTGAAATGAATGAGTTAGTGACACAAAGTTTGGATAAAATCTTAATTGGAGAGTTTACTGAGCCAAATTTTCCATTATAGTTTGAGTCAATAGTCATTTTGCAAAATAAAAGAGATTGAATTTCCCAAGGTCAAATTAAGATTACAAAGAAAAGTACTTGTATGTTCCTAGCGTAGAGCTTTCCAAATGTGGTTAAATAATAAATATTATTTCATAAGGCAATATTCTATTAACTGTTGGGTATTAAAATTTGATGTATAAGAGTTTCTAATCATCATTAATCTGGAGCCTCTATTCCTGTAAAGGATTTCTCATATCACCTTCTCATTGTGTAGAATTCATAAGGTAGAAAGTAAAAATCCCCAGTGCACAGCCCCTTTCTACTAGATAGGAAATCTGTGAAGGCCTGGCAGCCTTTTACCTCAATGCTTTTAACTCAAAAGTTGATTGTAAGAAATTTCGATGAGCTAGATATTTAAATTAATGACTGCATTCATCACGCCAAAGGGTTTTTTTCAATTAAGCAGAATTCAGGACTGTCTGGATTTTTTTAAATGTAACCATCTTATTCCATCTTTCAAGGTTGAGCTTGTGTTTGCAAAAACATATTAAGCTTTACTGCCTTTTAAATATGAGGAGGGAGGCAACAGGTAAAAGATAAAATGCAAATTTGAACAAAGGTCAGCTGGCTGGACCAAGAGGCTCAGTCTCTCTACTGAGAAGCAGAGAGTTACTCCTGTGCTTCTGATCTAATTCAGACAAGAAAGGAAGCACGCGTGGGGGAAGAGGCAGTCTGTAATCTTTAAAGAGCAAAGAGGCTAACATTTACAAATATTCTAATAGTTACATTAGTTTGCTAGGTCTGCTGTAACAAAATATCACAAACTAGGTGGCTTAAACAATAGAAATTTACTGTTCCATATTTCTGGAGACCAGAAGGCTGAAATCAAGGTGTTCCAGGGTTGGTTCCTTCCAAGGGCTATGAGGCAAGTATCTGTCCAGGTGTCTCTCTTTGGCTTGTAAATGGCTCTCTTCTCTCTGTGGCTCTTTACATCATTCAACTTCTATGCAAGTCTGTCTCCGCGTGAATCTCCCCTTTGTAAGGACGCCAGTCATACTGGATGAAGATATACCCTAATGACACCATTTTAACTTGATTTTCTCCGTGAAGACTCTATTTCCAAATAAGGTCACCTTTGAAGAGACCCGGGTTTGAGACTCAAACATATCTATTTTGGAGGAATACAACTCAACTCCTAACAATAGTGTCCCATAATAATCACTTTGTCTACAAATCTCGTCAGCCTGACTTCTGTATTGTTGCTGCAAAACTCTTACTCTCCCTTCCCACTGTTGCCACCTTAGTTAAAACTCATGCTCTCACTTTGGCTGCAACAGTAGTCCCCTATTTGATGTCCTTACTTGGTGATTGTACTCCCTCCAACGCATTCTCAAGAACACTCCAAAACCAATCCTTTTAATATGTACTCCTGAAAATGTCGTTTTCTTACCAAAAACAAAACAAACCAAAGAACAAAAAACACTAATGTCTGTATATAGCTTGTAATGTAAAGTCCAAGCCCTTCAATGTATTTGAATGACTCAGCCTTTACAAAATTTTGGAACTTTTCTCTTATTCTTTGTCTTCACATGTTCTAACGCCAGCTGTAACAGTCAAGCTATGTTAGGTTATGTTGCAGTAATAAACAACCTCCCAGAATCTCAGTGGATTAAATCAAATAAGCTTTACTTCTTTTTCCTGTAACGTGTCCTCTGTGGATTAGTCAAGGGGTTCTCCTGATCGTAATCAATCAGGAACTCAGGCCCACAGAACAGTCACCATGGCAAACATTACTAGGGGAGAATGTGGAGAATCATGCAATGCCCCTAAAGTTTCACTTGTTTAAATCCGTCACGTGACCGCACCCAACTTCTAGGGAGTGCAGAAGCCTACTGCTCGCCCAGGAAAAGTGGGAGCATTTATAATCAGAATTAAAGACCCCTCTATCAGCCCAGTTGAACTTCTCACTTGTGGATTAAACAGTTCCCTCCTTCTGAAATGCCTGCTTCCTGCATAAAAACCTGAACATCCTACACGTGAAGATTCATATCCAGTATTACCTCCTCCACAGAGTGTTTTCTCCTTGAACTGCCTCTGATCTTATCCAACCTTCTCTTCTCTTCTCCAAAGTCCTTAGTACTCAGCACCTCTCTCATGACACTCAGCACATTATCTCATGTCACAGTTATTTGGATAATTCTTATCTTCCCTACGAAACTACTTGCACTAGGGGCAGGAATAAGATTTCATTCATTGGAAAATCCATGAGACAGAAAACAAGTGTCTTATGCAAAATATGTGTTGAATGCCCTTTATCTTTAGGTAGTAGACGCTACCTTTATCACTGGATGATACCATTAAAAGTAACATCTAGGGGCCAGCCCTGGTGGCCTAGGGGTTAAGTTCAGCGCTCTCTACTTCAGCAGCCTGGGTTCAGTTCCTGGGCACAGACCTACACCACTTGTCAGTGGCCATGCTGTGCCAGCAGCTCACATGCAAAAAGAGGACAATTGGCCACAAATGTTAGCTCAGGGAAAATCTTCCTCAGCAAAAAAAAAAACAATAACAACTTCTATCTTTATTTCGTTTTTTTCATTTTGTTGTATTTCCAACATTTGCATAGGTATATTATTTTTGTTATTATAAAAATAGAATGGGGCTGGCACAATGGTGCAGCAGTTAAGTTTGCACACTCCACTTCTGCAGCCTGGGGTTCACCAGTTTGGATACTGGGCACAGACCTATGCACTGCTTATCAAGCCATGCTGTGGCAGGCGTTCCACATATAAAACAGAGGAAGGTGAGCACGAATGTTAGCTCAGGGCCAATCTTCAGCAAAAAGAGGAGGATTGGCAGCTAATGTTATCTCAGGGCTAATCTTCCTCAAAAAAAAGAATAACAAAAGTTATTCTGTTTGTTAACTTATTTTAATATGGATAAAGATTACCACATACAAACAAGCAGAAGCAAAGCAAAAATGCCCTTCTGAATAAAGTTTATGTTTCATAAGGATCTGAGAAATCCAAGAAGATGTAGCACAGAAAACCATGTTGACCATTCTCTTGATGCATTTCTCACCTGAACTGGCTTTGATATTCACACACTTCAGTTATATAATATGTTATTTGAATAGTTCCTCAAAATATAGTCAGAGCTGGTAATACATATATTAGGCATACATGATAGATATATTAGGATCCCCTTGACTTCACTCAGTTAATAAATACAATTCTTTAATATTCTAACTTCTCTGACGGCTGGATGTGTCTTACAGTCTGTTTCTTCCAGTGGCTGTTGGCCGTGCAACCATTGGCTTTGTCTGTGAATTCCTGAACTTGGTCAGAGTGGTTCAGTTGTCAACTTGATTAAGTAGTGCTCATTTTTGCTAATACCCACATGAACTTTACATCCATTTAAAATGTATCCTAAAAGATTTCGTTGTGATTCAACATTGAGTTACAAGTTTACTGTTTACACAGCTCCAGTCTACAGTTCTCTGCTTTCCCAGCTGGGCTATCAGTGTGCACACAAGTTTACTATTTAAACAGAAAGGCATAGAAACAGAATAGTGGGGCGTACATTCAGTGGTAGTGAAACTGATTGCTAGAGGAACGACTACAATTCTATATTTTCTTCTTTTCTTATTTTATTTTTTCCAGTTTCATTGAGATATAATTGACATATAACATTGTGTAAGTTTAAACTGTACAACATAGTAATTTGATATTCATATGTATATATCGTGAAATGATTACCACAGTAAGTTTAGTTAACATCCATCAACTCACATAGTTACCAATTTTTTTCCTGTGGTGAGGACTTTCAAGATCTACTCTTTCAGCAACTTTTAAACATACGAAACAGTATTGTTAGCTATAGTCATCAGATGTACGTTAGATCCTCAGAACTTCTTTATCTTCTGGAACATTATACCTTCTGGCCACCTTCACCCATTTCACCCACCTTCCCATGCCCCACCTCTGACAACCACAAATTTGATCTCTGTTTCTATAAGTTTTTTTTATATTCCACATAAAAATGAGATCATACAGTATTTGTCTTTCTCTGTCCGACATTTCACTTAGCAAAATGCCCTCAAGATCCATCCACATTGTTGCAAATGTCAGGATTTTCTTATTTTTTATGGCTGAATGATATTCTGTTGTATATACATACCACATTTTCTTTATTCATTCATCCATCATTGAACATTGAGGTTGTTTCCATGTCTTGGCTATTGTAAGTAATGCCACAATGAACATGGGGATGCAAATATGTCTTTGGAATAGTAATTTTGTTTCCTTCAGATATATACCCAGACATATTTTCTTGCATGTAAAAAAATAATAATAACAATAAGCAAGAGTTTTATAGAACCTAAAAGAGGATAGAATCCACAGGAATATAAAGCTTTGCTAAAATGTTGTTACTGAGATATGTATAAAAGGACTGCCCAGTACATACCAAGCATGCAGCTGAAGACAGGATAAATGGCCACATTCCTAGAAACGATAAAAAGGGATTTCAAAGTAATGAGAGGCTGATGTGACCAGTTAATTAATCAAGTGTAAAAAAATTCTTCCAAAAAGCAAATAATAAAAAGTCTCAATGAGAAGGCATGATTGTGTCATAGCTTAATCAAAAGTGCTTTTTTCTGTCTTAGTGGAAGTAAAATAAACTCTTCCTTATAATTGATGTCAGCTTAGATTGAATGAAATACAGTAACTGCCAGAAGAAGCAGCCAAGGGAACATTTTAAAACAAATATCCCTACATATAAAGTAAAGGAAAATGGATGTTAGCTCAGGGCCAGTCTTCCTCAGCAAAAAGAGGAGGATTGGCAGCAGATGTTAGCTCAGGGCTAATCTTCCTCAAAAAAAACCAACAAAACACTAATATTCCTTTTTCTATTACTCTTGGAAGCTGAGGAGTGTTCTGGGACAGTATTCAGCACTGTGGATTTGCCACAATTCTTCAAAATTCAGCATATTGAATTCTCAACAAATGCTCCCTCTCCCTGCTTCTCCATCTCAGCCATCTCTCATTTTTTGCTGGCCCTTGGTGAAACATCTACTGTGACTGTCTGTTATATGCATTCAATATCTGCTCACCCCCATTTTCCCACCTGTTTTCTAGCTCAGAGGCTGTAGTCACTTGTGCTCAAAACTACCAGTTATTAACCTGCAAATGTAACCTGCCATCTCTGTTCAAGGCTCATAATTCTCCAAATAAAATAGAATGGTGCCCCAAATAAAAATGAAGCAAATATTTTTAAGGGATTGAATGTTACTTTTCACATCAAAAAAAAGAAGATTAATTTTCACCAGATGGTTTCCATTTTGGAAATTCACCACATTTTAGAGAATTTTATATTTCCTCTTTCATTTTCCCTATTCCTAGAATCCATGATTAATCAAATTATAGTTACTTGGAGCCTAGGGATTTTCATCTTTCTTGTAGTTTCATGTCGTCAACAAAAAGTTACAATTCACGGGTACTGATTGCCAAGAATTATGCCTATTTCCTGAAAGAAGCAGTGTTGCCATTTCTAATTTTTCCTTACCTCATTTTCAGGCTTCTCTTACAAAATACACACAGATGTTAAAATTACTGGGCTGGGAGAAGTGAGAGGCAGAAATCCTACATGCTCTATGTGCACCCTGCCTGGGGATCGAGGGAGAGAATGTGCTTAGCAGTTAAATGCTTGACTGTCAAACAAGCTTTAGCGCTGTCATGGTCTCACACTGGAGATCAAATGTTTACCTTGATAACTAGACCCGCTGCCTCAACCTGAGTATTTTCTGCACCAAAACTTAGTCCGCAATCAATACACTCAACTTCATTGTCCCACAGACATTTACTTCTGGCACAAAATGCTGAAAAGGAAAGCCAGAGAATCCCTCCAATAAACATCCCACGAACAGAAAAATAACAGAGGGAAGAAGACACAAGAACCCCCTTTCCTCATAATGATCTAAGTGCCAAAATACTGAAGGGATGACTTTTATGTTGAATGAAAGCAAGAGAATGTAGTCACCCAAATAATGAAACACAGATTGTTGACGCTGATTTTTATGCTAATGAAGCTAAATACGCAGATCAAGTAAATACTCTCTTTACTTTATCCTTCTCTCTAGTTGAATAGCCTGTGTTCTCTGCTGACACCTCTTACCCCTTGACTTGAAGTAAGTCTCTCAAAGAATGAGCACTTGAAAAATAAATCAAACTCCATAAAGCCTTAAAGAGAAAGAAGATGATTTTGTGGGAAAATGGGGAAAAGAACAAAATGTTAAAGAATTCTTTTTAAACATTTCTATTCTTTCCCCAAATTTTCTGCCTAAGCAGCACCATTTCCTCTGTTCTTGGTCACAAGCCATGGTTTTTCTCACCAGAAGCAACCTACCATCCCTCTCATTTTTGCAAGTTGCTAACACTACTGTCTGTGGTCCTATGTAGACATGGGCAATGTTCCCAATCGCTTTTCTGGCTGTGATATTTGTTCACATGCCATTTCTATACAAAGGAGTCACACTTCAAGTCAAAAAAGCTGTTATCCTAATCATATCTATGTAATAAGAAATAAAATGGTCGAGACCATTACCACTCAAATAATACAGTGTTATATAAAGACTATCCTGAGGTCAGAATATCCTTGTACATAAATACTCATCATCTAAGGCATTGTATCAAGAGTGTCTACATCCTCATAACATCCACTGGCAGTGTCGGCATTGGGTGGAACTGTCCAGTAGGTAAGTCTTGTCTGCAGCAGCACTACTTAAATTGTGGTCCATAGACGGGCACCAGTCTGCTAACCATTATCCATCCTTTGATGAGATAAGTACAGAAATTGGAAGTGAGCATTTAGATATATGTATAGCAGCTTGACGGTGTCTGATATCCAAGTGTGTAATCAGTGAAGACCTCTCACTGAGCAGGATGTAAGCCAGTTCAATGCTGTCAAATACGAGTGATGAATCACATCTGGTGTGAACTGATACCAATATTGGTCTACAAGAAATTGGGGAAAAATAACTGGTCTTCACCGCAGATGGATTGAAACACTCGTGCAGAGCACTCCCCACCTCCTCTCCAGGGATCTTTCATTTTATGTGTTGTCCCAAGCTTCCTAGCCCCATAGAATCTCTGAATTCTCCTTGGAAAGTGTGCTCAGGAACTAACCTATGAATGTAAATCTACGTTATGAGTAGATGTTAGGAAGATGCAGACGGTCTTGATACAATGCCTTAATTGGTGCTTATTTTTGCACAAGCATTTTCTAACTCCAAATAGTCCTTATATGACGCTGTATGATTATGGACACACCTGTGAATGTGACTCTGCAGTCTCCACTCTCAACTTCACCTCGACCCTTCATAATTTAACTGTGCTTGTTTTAGTAAATCTCTGATAGGTATGCCATGTCTGGAGAAGTTTCTCCACCCCAGGCACACCCGGCAGGACCCCCAAACTGTAAATATACCACAGTTATAGTATCAGTGCTTTAAACTAAAGGGGTTAATTTGAGAGAATGAGTGAGACTAATTTCAGGAGGATGCCTGGCAGTCTGCTGTTCACATCAGACTCTGAACAAGGACACACTATGTACCAAAGCCAGATACTCTCACCACACACATTACATCCAGTTCACACTCACACACATCCACACACACATGCAAAGAGACACACACCAACTGCCAAGTTCATATTGAAGCAATTGTCTTTTGTTTGAAAATCAACAGATGGTGCAGCAACCAGCAGACTCAGCTTTAGCCTGGGTACTTAAGAACAATAGTACAGTTCACACTTCCATTTAGACATTGTCATTCTGGGTTAGAAACAGACATTTAAAAAATGACATTAATATGTTAATGTTAACATGTTATGTCAATATTTATGCTAGTATTTATGATAACTACATAATTTATGTAAGTTATACAATTAACATATTAATATAAATAATAATATACATAATAAATAACATAAACAATAAAATAATAATAACAAAAAACACAAACATTAAAAAATAAACATAAAAAAAGACTTCATGGGAGGTGAAAGACTTTTGCCTCCTCCCAGCCCTATTACTTATTAGTGTATGATCTCAAGCAAACTGTTCAATTTCTCTGAGGCTATTTCTTCATCTTTTAAGTCAAGAAAATAATGCATGCTGGATGGAGTTATGGAGAAAATTAAATTATTATAAAGGACTTCAACTATCCAGCACATAACACGTGTTCAATAAAAATATCTCCATTCTTTATTCAGTTTTCCTAGTAGGACCTTTTCAGCCAAGACTTCTTAAAAATCCTGCCCTATACCCACCTCTTTAGATGTGTCTATAAAATGCATAATTGTTAAATTCTTTATGTACAAACATCCACTATCTCCTCGGGCAGAATCAGACCACAGATAGGCAAAGGAGATGGAAAGAGTGAAGAAAAGACAGCCCATCTTAAAATTATGGTGGAGAATGGCTTCCTGCCCCTTCCTAGGTTCTGATAAACCATCCCAGGGTCCAACATCAGGGAACTGGGAGGAGTCTGTTCAGTTTGGGACACAACTTAGCTCCTCCTATTTCAGGATCCCAGAGGGAGCAGATATTTGAAAAGCTCTTCAGGCAGTACTTGTGTGTCACCACCCTTGAGAACCAATGAACTGAACAAAGAGATGAGTACATGCAGATCTATTGTACCTGATGGTGATGATGCTACAAGAGGCTACAAGCGGAGTCCAGAGGAGAGAGAGATGGGATTCCACTGAGAGCATCCACAAAAGCTTCACAGAGAAGATGACGTTTGAGCTGGATTTCTGGGTGTGACCAGCCCAACAAGATACACCCAAAGAAGAAGCTTAGACTGAATAAATTTGCCTTTAAAAAAACCAGTCTAGCTGGAAATGAGACCTCAATGTTTAGAATAACATTATCAGTGTAGTCGTTTTTGCGTCGATGTAGGTTTCAAAGATATTAAGAAGACATTAGAAAAGTATTGGCCTCAGGAAAATGTAAACTCCTTTCCCAGACACCTGGCAAAAAGAAAAATCGTTTCCACTTACAGCTCTTCGTAGAATACTTTTGTTTGTGTTTTAATAGTTTCTTTGTTCACTATTACGAAAAATGAATATTCTTGAATGCAATTTTGGAAGATATTATGGTCTTGCAGAAAAACTATAAATTAACTTAAAAACTAAATTCAGAAATTCTTCATTGGAATGTAAATAGGTTTACAGAAGGGACTTCCAACTCATGTAAACAATTTGTTCCGTAGTAAGTTTCATTCTCGAAGAGGAATGATTGCAATAGAGCATACACTTCCCAAAGTGCAATTCAGCCAAGGCAGTCCCTTCATGCTGGTTGTAATGCCTTTTAATAAGCAAAGAGGTATTATTGAAAGGACAAAATGGTAAGTGTTTTATTGGCTTTATATATACCAACAATGTTAGTGGTTTCCAAATTTCGGCTGAACAATATATAAACAAACACTTGATATGTCAATCACTCATCCAGATTGTATTTTCTGAATAGTAATATGTTTCTATGGAATCTACACAGTTTGGTTTTTTTTTTTATAATAAACTAGACAATTTGTCAGACTTTACAGCATTCCCCTACCTATTTAATTATTAATATTACCTGTCTTATGATTAAATAGTTAAGTCCTTGAGTATGCCACAGGTACACATAGATGTGATGTTGGCATCACAGTCAAGAGGACAACATAAGAGGAGAAACAGAAGCAGGAGGAAATGGAAAACTTACAAAAAGATACACTTCAGAACTTTACCTCCTGTGAATGGCTATAATCAAAAAGACAGACACTAACAAGCATTGGCGAGGATGTGGAGAAATTGAAACCCTTCTGCATTGCTGGTGGGATTATAAAACGGTGAAGCTGCTTTGAAAACTGTTTGACAGTTCCTCACAACGTTAAATAGAGTGTTACCACATGGCTCAACAATTTCCCTCCTAAGAATGTGTTATGGGCTGAATTGTGTCCCCTCAAAGTCCGTATGTTTAAGTTCTAACTCTCAGGACCTCAGAAAGTACTCATATTTGGAGATGAGGTCTTTAAAGAGGTAATTTTAAAGTGAGGTCTTTGGGGCAGGCTCTAATCCAATATGATTGGGGTCCTTATAAGAACAGGAGATTAGGACACAGATAACCCACAGACTGAGGGGTGACCATGTGAGAACACAGTAAGAAGGTGGCCATCTGAAGCCAAGGAGAGAAGCCTCAGAGGAAACTGAACCTGCTGACACCTTGATTTTGACCTTCTAACCTTCAGACCTGTGAGAAAATAAATTTCTTGTGTTTGTCACCCAGTCTGTAGTATTTTGTTATGACAGCCCTAGAAAACTCATATAGTATATATCCAATAAAAATAAAAACATATGCCCACACATAAACGTGTCTAAATGTTCAAAGCAGCAGTATTCATAATAGCCAAAAGGTAGAAACAAGTCATATTCATCAACTGATGAATGAATGGATAAACAGAATGTGGTGTGTCCACCCAATGGAATATTATTCAGCTATAAAAATGAATAAAGTACTGATACATGCTAAAACATGGATGGACCTTGAAAAAATTGTGTTAAAAATGAAAGAAACCAAACACTAAACAAAAAGTCACATAGTATAAGATCTTATTTACATGAAGTCTCCAGAATAGGCAATTCCAGAGAAACAGAAGGTAGATTAGTGATTGCTGGGGGCTGGGGAAGAGACACATGGAGAGCGACCGCCATTGGGTGTGAGGTTTATTTTGGGGCTGATTAAAATGTTCTGAATTAGATAGTGGTGATAGCTGCACAACTTTTTGATTACTAAAAACCACTGAAACCCCATGTGACTTTAAAAGAGTAAACGTCTTGGTATATGAATGATATCTCAATATAGCTACGAAATAAAAAAGAGAAGAAAAGGAGGCCAGTCCTGGCTTCTTAATACTTTATCCAAGGATGATGATTGCTTCAAAAGAGCAAAAGGAAAGAAAAAAATAGTCCATTCCAACATTTGGAAGTGAAATGCAAAATTACAATAGACTAGTGAGATTATAGTTTTTTATTTCATAAATTTAAAATAATATTTTTTTGAGGAAGATTAGCCCTGAGCTAACATGCATTGCCAATCCTCCTCTTTTTGCTGAAGAAGACTGGCCCTGAGCTAACATCCATGCCATCTTCCTCTACTTTATGTGTGGGACGCCTGCCACAGCATGGCTTGATAAGCTGTGCGTAGGTTCGCCCCTGGGATCCGAACCAGCAAAACCCGGGCTGCCAAAGCAGAGCACGTGAATGTAACCACTGCACCACTGGGCCGGCCCCAAAAATAATATTTTTAAAATTTTCTGCGTTTTGCTTTAACAAGATCACAAAAGTAAGTGTAAGTTACAAAGGCAAATGCTAAATGTACTAAAAGAAAAAAAAAGAACAGAAAAACTCTACCTCCTGTGATGTGAGATTCTAAGTAATAAAAGGAATTGAGGGAAAGGATATACGGGGCGAAAGAAAAAGCTGTGAAACCTAAAGGAATATCAGTCAAGTATTATCGCAAGAGATGACGCTTGACTGGGCTTTCTCTTAACATTAAAACACAAATCGGGTGTTTGCCTTCTTCCAGCTGGGGACTTCTGCAGTGTCAGTGACTTTGGAGTTATTTATGAGGGCTTGACATGGCTACTAGACATCATCACCTTGTCTTCAAGGCACCTAGACCAAATAAAGACCTGTGGACAGCGTGAGGGATAATTAGCACCAGTCTCACCACCATAAATCAATCCTGGGACCCCAGCTCCCTCCACACTCTCCCTTCTGCTCCAGTTGTCCTGGGTGAGAAGGCCATATTAGTCTCTTAGTGTGTCTTCTCCAAATTTGGCTGTTCTTAATTCCTTCCTTCAAGGCCAAGCACGTTACTTCCCTTGCCATTGAGACACCTCTTTTCTAAATGACGGCTGCCTCTTGAGGTCACTGTTGATGTTCCAGGATCACTGCTGCCGTCTTTGCCTCAGCCACCATCTGAGCAGGCATGTGGCACTTCCATGTCTGGAGTGGGGTAGCACCATTCTCTTTTCAGTGCTGGGATCTAACTCTGGTCCAGATTATCAACTATATTGATGTTTTCAGCGTCTGGTCCCCTCTGCCCCACCCATACCCTCCCTCTCTAGGATAATCCATATATGCCTGTCCATATCTCTCCCTACCTGGGTCTTACTTTAGATGAGACAATCCTCTCCTGCTTCTTTCTAGATTTCTACTCATTGATAAAGAGACCCCTGCCCACGTCCTTTAATGTCTCAAAAGCATTTCTTCATACATCAATGATTGATAGTACATTAAAAACAGTAAGAAATCTGAAAATGTTTCATAAATCCAAAAATGGTTACATTTTTCTAATCTTCCTATTAAAACAAACATTGCACTCTCCTTTTGCCAAAGACTAATGGAAATTAAATGTATACAGTAGGTATCAATGTAAGGTAAATATAGTATACACTAAGTTTTAAGAAACTCACAGGATACCTTTTATTTCCTCTTTGGTGTAGCATATGGTTAAATTGCAGCTGTCTTCTTTTTTGCGGCGTTATTGATTTCTATTATAAGATGCCAAGGGGTGTTTATGTGATAAGTTGCCCTATAAATGGCTTTGAACTCAGACAATGAAATGAGAAATGTTCGTCTATAACCATAGTCCAGATGCTTCCTTGAAGATGTTGGAAGATGTTGCATTTAATGCAGTCGAAAAACTTTGTTTCGGAAAAAACAACAAACTAGCTTCCCTTTAATTGACATACCTTGTTTTACGAAATCAGTGTCACACAAAATCTAAAACTGCATGAAAGAAAATGCAATTGCCGGGGGCGGGTGGGGAATCCTAAGAGAAAATCCCAATATTGAAACACTTAAATTCTGATTAATCCTTTTGTAACAAATTGTTGAGATTAAATTCAGTGTTAGAACTATGTAATTTACAGCCACCAATAAAAATGCCATTCTTCATGCCCAGATACTTTGATGGCCAGATTTATATTATTGTTCACTTAATTATTTGGCAGATCTGTTCTTGGAGTATTTCAGAATTAGATGGATTGCTTAACTGCAAGTGCACTGAGAAGACTGAGAAACCCTAGATTCAGAGCATCCCACAACTTTAAGAACTCCTTACTCCCACAGAAACAATGAGCTCACCATGAAGGAAAGAATAGAGAAACTGGTTTATCATAAAAAGCCTGCTTTCATTTGCGAAAATATCCAAAAGCAGTGAACTATATAGTTATTTGGCTATTATTTCACTTGAAAATATGTGACAATCTAGTCTGGTTTCCTGTTGTCATGGTCCAACACACTGAAAGAAGACTATCGTGTGCTTTTGAGGTATAATAATGAAATATATTATCCAAATAAATGTCAGAAACATACCAAGTCTTTATTTCTTTTCTAAAATCAAGAACCTTCCTACCATATACAACTAGGTTTTGAATTGGCAGAGAAAGCAAAACATTGCAGGTCTCTTCTTAATGGAACAAGGAAAGAGCAAAGGAAGACGTGACTTGATAAGGGATTAAGTAATACTAAAAGTAACCTCATAAAAGTAATACCAATTGTGAGGGATGGAATAATAATAAAAACTAGGGCCCGCCCCACGGCCGAGTGGTTAAGTTTGCATGCTCTGCTTCAGCAGCCCAGTTTCGTGGGTTTGGATCCCAGGTACAGACCTAGCACTGCTCATCAAGCATGCTGAGGCGGTGTCCCACATAGCAGAGCCAGAAGGACCTGCAGCTAGAATATACAACTATGTACTGAGGGGCTTTGGGGAAAGGAGAAAAGAAAAGGAGATGTTAGCTCAGGTGCCAATAAAATAGAAATAAATAGAAAAATAAAAACTAACACAGATAGTACTTTATATACATTAACTAATACATTATTAAT
The DNA here is from genome assembly GCF_037783145.1 of Equus przewalskii. NCBI lineage: Eukaryota > Metazoa > Chordata > Mammalia > Perissodactyla > Equidae > Equus > Equus przewalskii. Next base: position 46,449,744 of record NC_091850.1, on the reverse strand, counting down.
TTAATATATATAATATAGAGAGAAGAAAAACTTAAATGAACATTGAGTTAGCCAGTGGTCAACATGTGAGAGCATATTAAACCCACACACAGACACATGCACGCAAAGATAAGTTAAATGGATTGTGACACCGAAATTTATTATAAATCTCTTAAGTCCAGATCAAGGTCCCTCAAAAGACTGATTGATAACGGAGACCAATGAGTGATGTGTGATAAAGAGGTAGGGAACGTTTGGTATGGCTGAAAGGCCTGGGCTTCAAAGGAGTAGCATACAAACAAGCCTTGAACTACAAAGATAGTAGTTTTTAAAAACCTCAAAGTCTAATAAACAATTTTGTAGATAAAACAACAGACCAAAAAGGCAGAAGAAGGGCAAATTTGCTCTCTCTGCTTGAACTGAAACATCCGTCTTCTCCTGGCCCTGGACATTGGCATTCCTGGTTCTCGGGTTTTCTGACCCAGTTGGAAACTTAACCCCATCAGTCTCTATGATTCTCAAGCCTTCAGAATTGAACTGAATTACACCACCAGTTTCCTGGTTGTCCAGCTTGTAGACTACAGATAGTGGCACTTCTCAGCCTCCATAGCCATTTCAGCCAATTCCTATAATTGGTTAATAAATAAATATATAGATTTGAGCTTCTGGCTCAGAGTGTCCCACAAGGCTGCAATCAAGATGTTAGCAGGGACTGGAGTCATCCTCAGGTTCAACCTGAGGAAGAACCTCTTCCAAGCTCACTCACATGGCTGTTGGCAAATCCTCACTAGCTATTAGCCAAAGACATCAGTTTCTTGCCATATGGGGCTCTCTGTAGGATTACTTGCAACACGGCAGCTTGCTTCTCCCAGATCTGGGAGAAAGAGAGGGAGAAAGGACACCCAAGAGAGAAGCCACATTTTGGGGAAGGTAATCTTGGAAATGATTTTCCATCACTTCTGCTGTAGTCTCTTCTTTAGAAACACATCTAGAAGTGCAGACCACCCTCAAAGGGCGGAGAGTATATAAGGTCATGAATACCAGGAGTCCAGGATCACTGGGAGTTATCTTAGAAGCTACTCAGCAGCTCTCCTTCTGCTTCTCCCATCTTTGCTTTCTTCTCTCCACTTCTTTCTCTTCCGTGTCCATCAGGAATTCAGAAATCAGCCCACTGGCCCACACTTAAAGCCGAATGAGAGCGTATGGAAATTTGGCCAAAGTCTGTTCTCTTAGGGTCACTCTCTTCAAACCACCTTGGCTTTTTATTCTAACATCTTTGTGGCAGGAAAGCAGATAGCAGAGCCTTCCTGAGCCTCTTCATCAACTACTTGTTAACATACATTTCTTCTCCCTGCCTACTCTAAAACTGCAGCCCTAATAAAAGAAAGAAGGTAGGGGAGAGAGAGAGAGAGAGGTCAACAGAGCTAGAAAGAGTTAATGAATTAAGCAACTCCTTTCAGCTGCTCAACCAAAGACTTTTTCACTGTTTTTACAGACCATTAAAAATAATTACCTGCTTTAATACATGTCTGAGAAAGAGAAGGGACATTTTTGTACTGTTTAATTTGTCTGCTTTAGTATCCAATTTCCTATTCAAGCCATCACTCCACAGTGGATCTCTGAGACTCTTCCATGTCACTAAAATTTTTATTAAATTAGTATGTGTCCAATTTTTTTGACCAACTGCCTCCTCTCAGCCTCTCAGGGTGTCAGGAGCACCTTCCTGCCCCAAGCGCTGATGGACTGGAATAGAGACATCAGCATGGCCAATAGCAATTTATATTATTGACACCGTAACAGTTCATTTGTCTTCGTGTTCTAGCAAGTACCACTCTGGACACCCTTTTCCCGTCTGGTTGTGGCCTGTATTAGCATTTGGTAAGCCTACATTTTTTTTAAATGATCTGTAATGAAGAGCTGACTGTTGAAGCTAAAACCCAGTAAATTTTTGAAAGTAAATCTGGTAATTAGCCTTTGGGAAGCCAATACAGCAGAGTGACACAGGTTAGCACATATTCAACAACTTTTTTAAAAAAGGCTGGTGATATATTTCTAAACTTGCTAGTAAACAATTGCTGTTTATGTTATAAAAACTTCTCTTGGTACATGTATGCACTGATAAATAAGTGATATGTTAATTCTAATTAATATAATATCCGATAAATTTGTGAAATAGGGAAGTTCATTAACTACCGAAGCATTTTAGATGATAAATGGCATGAAATGTCATGTACCTAAATCTAATTTGGAGAAAGTAAAAATTGTAATTAGAAATTATTCTCCCTTATAAATCCTGACCAAATATTTTCTAGCACTTACTTTGCCTCTTTAATCTTTTTGGCTCTTTACTAGTGAGGAGAAATGGAGGGAAATAAGGAAAGTCAAGAAAAATAATGTGGAGAAAAGAAGATGAAAGAGGAATAAAAGCATAGCATGTAAAGTAGCAATAGGAAAAATTCTGTAGAGTAATCAAACCTGTCTGGAAAAAAGACTATGGCCAGAACGCAAAGAGTTGCGTTTTACTTCATTTCTTCCTCAATTTCTAATGCAGAATAATTGCACTTGTATGTTTATTAGGAATAACAAAGGCATAGTTACAACTGTCTTACTTTTTTCTTGTGGATATTATGGACCGTATAATAGATGTCATAGTCCTACTCCCATTGGTTGCTATGAAGCTCAGAAATAAATATTCAGCACATCTCTAAGAAATACACATATTTTATATGGTTTACATTTTATTCTAATTTTTCCTCCTGGGGTTAGCTTATTTTTTCTACCTCTATTTTTATGGCAGGGAGGGTTGTCTTTGAGGATTAAATTTGGTTTTTTTTGAGCAGTTTTAGATTCACAGCAAAATTGAGAGGAAGGTACAAAGATTTCCCGTTTACCCCCGCCTCTACACATGCATAACCTCCCCTATTGTCAACATCCCCCACCAGAGTGGTACTTCTGTTAGAATTAATGAATCTACGCTGACACATCGTAATCATCCAAAGTCCGTTCACATTTAGAACTCACTCTTGGTGCTTTATATCTGTGGGTTTGGACTAATGTATAATGACATGCATCCATTATTACGGTACCATACAGAGTATTTTCACTGCCCTAAAAGTCCTCTATGCTCCACCTGTTCCTCCTTTCTTTCTCCTCAACCCCTGGTGGCCACTGATACTTCTACTATCTCCATAGTTTTGTCTTTTCCAGGATGTTATACAGTATGCAGCCTTTTCAGATTGGCTTCTTTCAGTTAGTAATAGGCATTTAAGCTTCCCCCACATCTATTCATGGCTTGATAATTCATTTTTTTTTTGTACTGAATAATATTCCATTGTCTGAATGCACCACAGTTTATTTATCCACTCGCCTGCTGAAGCGCATCTTCGTTGCTTCCAAGGTTTGACAATTATGAATAAAGCTGCTATAAACACCTGTGTGCAGGATTTTGTGCAGACATAATTTTTCAACTTTGGGGAAATATCAAGGAGCATGAATGCTGTGTTGTATGGTAAGAGTACGTTTAGTTGTATAAGAAACTGCAAAACTGTTTTCTAAAAGTGGCTATACCATTTTCCATTCTTACCAACAATGAATGAGAGTTTCACTTGCTCCACATCCTTGCTAGCATTTAGTGTTGTTGGTGTTCCGGATTTGGGCCATTCTAATAGATGTCTAGTAGTATCTCATTGTTATTTTAATTTGCATTTTCCTGACATGTGTTGTGGAGCATCTTTTCATATGCTTATTTACCCTGTCGTCTTTAATGAAGTGTCTGTTAAGGTCTTTGGCCCATTTTTTAATTGAGTTTTTTGTTTTTTTATTGTTGAATTTTAAGAGTTCCTTGCACATTTTGAATAACAGTCCTCTATCAGATGTGTCTTTTGCAAATATTTTCTCTCTCTCTGTGGCTTGTCTTCTCGTTCTTTTGACATTGTCCTTTGCAGAGCAGAAGTCTTTCATTTTAATGAAGCCCAGCTTGTCCATTATTTATTTCATTTGGTGAAATGAAAGGCCTTTAGTGTTATATCTAAAAAGTCATTACCGTACCCAAGGTCTAGATTTTCTCTTGTGTTATCTTCTAGGAGTTTTATAATTTTCTGCTTTATATTTAGGTCTGCAATCCATTTTGAGTTCATTTGTGTGAAGGGTGTAAGGTCTGTGTCTGTGTCTAAATTCATCATTTTGCATGTGGATATCCAATTGTTCTAGTACAATTTGTTGAAAAGACTATTTTTGTTTTTGCTCCATTGTATTGCCTTTGCTCCTTTGTCAAAGATCCGTTGACTATATTTATGTGGGTCTATTTCTGGGTTCTCTCTTCTGTTCCATTGATCGATTTGCCCATTCTTTCACCAATACCACACTGTCTTGATTACAGTAGTTTTATAGTAAGCCTTGCTGTCAGGTAACATCAGTCCTCCATCTTTGCTCTTCATCAATATGCTGTTCACTACTCTGTATCTTTTGCCTCTCCGTATAAATTTTAGAATCACTCTGTTGATTTTGATTGGGATTGCATTAAATCTCTATTTTTATTTTTAAAAGTGATTTTATCATATGTATCAGTTAGCTGTTGCTGCATAATAAACCATCCCCAAACTCAGAGTTTTAAAACAATAAGCATTTAATATTTCTCAATAGTCCATAGGTCATCTACTACTTCTTCTGGTCTAGGCCAAAATTGGTTGATCTCAACCCAAATTCAAAGAAGAAACAGCTCTTCTTACTGAGAGGAGCTACAAAATCATGTTGCAAATGGTATAGATGCAAGGAGGAGTAAAGAATTTAAAGAATTGGGGAGATAAAGTATGTGTGTGTGTGTGTGTGTGTGTGTGTATACATTAAAGCCATCTCAAATAAATGTTTAACAAAGTGGGAAAAATAAATTAAATTAATATAGGTGAGTATCTAACCCCTTTTCTGTGAGTGGCTCTTCTTGTCATTCAGAGCTCTGAAAATCCTTCCTTGCCTCTGGCACTAAGTTACAACCGATTCAAATACCCTCTACTATATTATCATAAAGTATTTATGATTATACGAAATTACCTTGTTTTCACATCAGTTTTGTTTTCCTACTCGAATATAAGCTTCGCAAGAACAAGGACCTTCTCTGCTTGACCACTGCTACATCCACACGGAGTGAAACAGTGGCTGTTATAGAACAGAAGTGCAGGGGAAGAAATCCATATCGTTTTAGCTGTCTGTAGGTTTGTCTCATTCTCCTTACCTGATGCCCATCAACAAACTGGCTCACTTAGATCAAGACATTTTGAGGAGAGAGAGCAGGGCTTTCAGATGATGTCAACACTGTCCCCAGGGCTCTCAGTATGCAGACCTTGGCCATCAGCATACATACTCCCCAGAACTGTTCTGAGGTCTAGAGGTTTGTTGTTCTATTTCTAGTTTCTTAGAGAAACTTGAAGTTCCCTACCCCCTTGTTATGGACTGAATTGTGTCCCCTCCAAACTTCCTAACCCCCCATACCTCAAAATGTGGCTGTATTTGGAGACAGCGTCTCTAAAGAGGTCATTAAGTTAAAACAAGGTCATTAGAGTGAGTCTTACTCCTGTGACTGGTATCATTATAAGAAGAGGAGATTAGGACAGATATATGCATAGTGGAGAAGACCCTGTGAGAACACCAGAGGGAGACAGCCATCTGTAAGCCAATGAGAGAGGCCTCAAAAGAAACCAACCACGCTGACACTTCCGTCTCAGAATTCTATCCTCCAGAATTGTGAGAAAATAAATTTTTATTGTTTAGGCCACCTGGTTAAGCCACACAGTCTGTGATACTTGGTTGTTACAGCAGCCCCAGAAAACTCATACACCTCTTTCAGACCAATGCACAAATATGGAGCTCAGATTGGAAGAGATGTTCTTCCTCAAGGGTGCTTTTTGTTGAATGCTCAGGCTGCTGGCCCAGACATGTCCCTGGGAAATAACTATGAGAGATCTTATACTTTCTTCTCTTCTTGTAAGTGACATAAATAATAAACTTTATTGTCACCAGCTTCAAGTGTTTTGGGGACATGGATAATCTTGGATCTTGTACAACAAGATAGATGCTCAATGGATCTTAATCGGATGGATAAAAAGATACATTATAAAGGTAGAGCTTAAAACCGGAAATTGGATGAAGCCATTCTGATACATGAAAGTTTATCAAGACGATGGATAAGAAACTTCTTAGCACTACCAAAAGCAATGTTTTAGTTACTTACTTGAATCCTGATTTGCTCTATCCTGCAAAAAGACATTTTTGATTTATGTATTTAATGAAACCTGCACTGAAGCAGAAGAGTAATATCTCTGCATGAATTTAAAAATCTGTTTCACAGGATAAAATTGAAGAAGCTTGAACTCTACGCTTATTAGAAAATGATAGATAATCCTAATAGATAATATAATGCTACTATAATAAATTAGAGTTCTTCGGGAAAGTGCAAATCAGATAAAATGTTTCCCATAGGATTAGTCAGTGAACTAAGGGGAAGTATTGAATCAAAAATATACAATGAAGTAAAGGTATAAAATATAGAGGAATATGCATTCTCCATGCTTAATTTTCAGTGAGAATATATATTATAAAGTAAAATGATGAACTATTATTAGTTATGAGATCAAATAGAAGTAATAATGAGGCATTATAGAAAACTAAAAAAAACATATACTAGAGAGAACAAGGTGCTATCATAGGTATTCCCCGAGAATATATTCAGAAAAGGAGATTTGCGTGAAGGAATTTTATTAAGGAACACTCTTGAGGGCAACATTTGTGAGGATGTAAAGGAAACAAGGATAGGCAATGAGAGAAATTGAACTGAGATTAAGTCACGACAAAGGCCTCAAGTGATCCCATGGAGAGCTATGGAACTACGATGATCCTTTAGAGTTGTTTCTTATTGACAAAAAGAGTCAGAATTTTGATCCTCTCATAGACCAGTCATTGGACATAGGCTTCTCTTGGAGGGGGCATAACCTTAGAAGAGGTAGCCTTTTTGGCTGAGGCAAGTCCTCAAGAGAGACTCAGATTTGAACCTGTGTCACTCTCAGCAGCTAGAGAAATGAGTGCCTTGTCTCTAAGGGGGCCATTTGGGCAGCACAGCATATCACCTGCTACAGTCTACCCCTGCAATAGTCCGCTATTAATTGATATTTGCTTCAAAAATATGTTGACGTTATCAGGGATTATCTCCTTCAAGATTAAAATTTGTCTCTCTTCCTGGGGAAAATTATGAAAGAAAGAATAGTGAGGTAAGCTACAGCCTCTGCTGCTGCTAGTCACAGGGCCGCAACTAATGCTCATCATCTTCTTCTGTTATCCATTCTAGACTTCCCCTCATTCTTCACTAGCAATTTTCCTGGCCTACACAGCTTATCTGGTGACTAGACCCATACCCTCATTCCTGAGAGGTTTGGAGCTACTGGTCACCAAGCCCTTATCAGGTCAAGAGGGTTTCTCCATTGGAAACGAGATTCCTAAGGGAAAGTTCAGTGAGCAATACAAGTGCCAAATACACTCTTTCTGCCCTTATTATGTAATAACAACCCTATGTACTTTTGATATTCAGAGTCACTAACTCCTAGAGGATGATCATTCTTTTCCTTGCCAGCTAGTCTCTTGGCACAAGAATCTCAAAGGGATGGGTGGGAGTCATTTCTTAACATTTAGTGGTACTTTGTTTTGTCAACTAGTAGAAGATTTCCCCACAGGATAAACTTTTTATCCTACAAAGCCTAGAGATATGTGGCTGGGACATACAAATTCCCCAAGCAATTCCCTTATCACTGGGAACAGTGATAAGCAGGGCTAATCCTATCTCCACCTTTGGTTCTCAGACTATGTATTCTGCCTACTGGGGACACAATACCATACAATTGTCACTGATTTAGGATATGTACTATATTCTGGAGGGAGGATGGCACCCCATTATCACAGGATATCTTCATCTTCAAACATCTGTTCCAGATCCCAGCTTCTGAATAGTGTGATAGACCTGCATGATCTTATGACTTAGTATGTCTGCTAGAACACAACTCTTTATGGGCACTTCTGGACACATGTTCACTTGATGTCACCTGGTCAGTTGTTTCATTTCTACCAGGATCCAGGAGCAAACCAGAAGCTTTGAAAAATGTAAGATCCTGTCCTCAGAAACCTATGGGTCCACATGGTAATTCTCCTAGCAGAGATTACTTGACATAAACTCCACATGATATTTTTTCCATCACAGATGCATCTAATACCACAAGGTCTGCCAGATTGTATGGCTCAAGTGGAGGGTCTGCTGATACTGCAAGCTGGACCGACAGCAGAGTCCCTTTTCCGTTCTGCCCCCACTTAGAGATGGTAACCTCACATGTCACTGGGCAAATGGCTCAGAGCATATTTCTAAGTTGTAGATTATGCTGTCTCCAAATCCCAAACCCCTAGTAGTCATTGCGGTTTTTTGTCTTAGAATTGGAAGTGTGAAATGCAACAATTTGTCTTTTACTCCATCGTGGCTGTTTCAGCATACCCCAGATACCTGAACCTCTTAAAAACATCAATGATGAGGTGTCTTCCTTAATCGTCATATGGTTGATCGCCTCACTTCTGGAATGAATGCGTCTCACCAAGGCTTCCAAAACATTTGTCATTTCTCTTGCCCTTAGAGCTGCTTTGTTCTAATAATCATCCTTATTGCTCCTTCTTGGTCAGGAACACTTGACAGCCACATCAACTCTGCCTTTTTGGTTATTATTGTGCCTACCTTGTTTTGGGTGGTAAATTCTTCCATTTGTCTTCTCTTATTTCCTGTCATCACATCATCCCCATTGTGTTTAGAAAGCTCAGTTCTCTAAGAACATCTCTACCATCATCTCCAATACTCTGAGTGTTACAGGCTCTTAACATCAGCCCTGATATCAGTTCCCCCACATTGAACCCAGCGTATATGGGGTTAAAACTAAAACCCACCACCCCCTTTCCTGTTTCTCTAGCTGCACTCATATATAAATACCTGTTTCTTTAAACTTTGACTCCTTGAGCTTTACAACTAAATGGGAGTTACAAATTGTTAAAAGCCCAGGTGGCCTGGAGTTGGAGGCACACTAAAGTTTAGCTAATCATGTGTCCTTGAAGTTTGCCAGGCAAGCTGCTGTCTCAAGAATAGCAAGGAGCGGAGGCTTCCCAGACCTCAACTCCTGGACTCCCTCCCAGCACTCGAACCCGCCTAAACAGGAAGAAAGGACAACGGCGAAGGGCGAAGGACGCCCATAGAAAAGCATCGACCTGCACAGCTACATGTGTGTAGCTCCCCTCCCCTCCCCAAAACCCCAAATAAAAATCCCTACCCATTCCTCATCAGGGAGCTAGCAATTTTTGAGGCATGAGCCCTTGCTTTGCTCCCTGTGCCTGGCATAGTAAAAACCTTTCCTCTTCCACTCAAGACTCTGTTCTCGTTATTTGGATTGGCATCGGGTTCAGGGACCGAACTTTCGGTTACATGAGTACAGTGACTATGGGGCTTCTCCACAATGTTGGTGTCTCTCTCACCAGCACCATACCTCATAGCTTTGAGGAATTGGAGTGTTTTCCATACCACCCCATAGTGTAGATAGCTAGAGGGTTTTCCAGTTTTTCACTGTATATCCACCCTATAAGGCCCATTTACCTAAAATTTTTTCCGTTTCCACCATTGGCACAGAAATCTGGCACTCCTAGTTAGGATGAGCCATAGCTTTCTCCAAGCTTTCAACAGCCAACCTAGAAAGCGTGTCAGCACCATCTCCTGGTATCCATGCCAGCTATTTAAGTCCTATATCACAGGAATGTCCTCTCTTATCGATAAATCCTCCCTTATCCAACTTTAAGTTCTGTTCCTCCCTCCACCTTGAGCCAGCCCTTCAGCATCCAGCCTGTAGACATTCTCCTGGCTGTTGTATGTTTGCTAGGTCCTACAGCTCTGTTCAGGGTACAGTCTGTTTCCTCCTTTAGTAGGTCCAGCATGTGTCTTGCTGATTTATACTGTGACTTGACCCTAGTTATTTGTCTGGTGGCTAGAAGGGAAGCGGAGGTAGACTCCTGACAGAGGGTGGGAAGGACACATGTTCTCTTGTGAGGCATAGGCTGTTGCATCATCTTCAGTCAATATAGGAGTGCTATCCTTTATCAGGGAGGAATGTATCATTTCTGCAGGTCTAGAACAGTCAGGAAAACCTAGGGATTCAAGATTGATTATCTAGTGTGTTGACACAGATGTCTCCCATACCTACCCAGTCTGCTATCCTTGACATAGCAGATTTTCTAAGGTTGAGAATTTAACCTTCTCTAGAGCCATGATACCCTTATAATTAGGTTCTGGGACTGATCCTCAGCTTTTTCTGCCCTTGGATTCCAGAAGGTGAGACTTTTTATATTTCTAGGGAAGCCATGCAAATTTCGCACTCAAGCCCAAATGGGGAATTAATCACCCTAAGTGTTTAATTTTCTTTCTCTAATGCATCAATAGCACTCACCATGAACTATTTTATTCCATAGTGCTATAATTACTAATTACCATAAATGTCTCAAATACCTGCTTCAAAAACCACTGCATTCCCTTCAACTGCATCCCATCCCAATTCAATACAGTTGGAAGCTTTACATTGCACTACCACTATGTAACAGTTACAGTGGAGACTTCAGCCCCTCTCATGGAAAGCTCTGGAGTTGAGATGGCCCTTAAGAGGTGTCCTAATTCAAAGAAAGAGGGCCAGATCTTTGAACCCCTTTTATCATGGAACCATTCCATGGGAACTTCCCTTTGGGAATCCTCATAACCTCCCTGAGGCCACTCCCTTTAGCTGCAGGCAATCCTGAGTAGGGACTGAGCACTGAACCATTGGCAAGCAACACTCTTAGCAAATGGGGGAATGAGTGCCTTGGAATCTAGATGACACACCTTAGCATCCACTATACAAGGTTATTAGTAAATATGCCTGGGACTGAAATCCACAATAAAACTAAATAAATTTAGCACTGCAACAGAATGAGTAAATCTGTTTTCGATAGGAAAATTGTCATATAGGTAGGTTGGAGCACTGGCAAAGTTAATACTAACCTGACAAAAATACATAATAGATTTCTATAAAGTCCTACAAGATGTTGAAATAGACTATATTAGACTTTAAAGAATATCCTGTTTGGAGAAATCTTATGTGGTGATAAAAAGAAATTCACAATCCCCCAAAAGAAACGATGAGGTAAAGTAGTCTTTTTAAAAATCTTTATTCTATAATTAAACTCTATCCATTTATCTCAGTTCTTCCCTGAAATGGATTTTTCCAAAAAGGGTGGGTTAATCTTTTCTTTCTCTCTCTGCCCAAAGGGTCATTAATTTTTCTATGGTGGCAATCAAAGGAAAATATCACAAAAGAGAATTGCTCACTTTGGAATGTAAAGATATTGAAGACCCGTGCCATGTGTAGAGTATAGAGCAGGTAATGACATTCATGCACACAATAGATGTGCACCAGATTGTGAGTTCTTGGAGAGCAGGAAGTAGGTCTTATTCATCTTTATATACAAATACCACAATGCCTTGCAAGGAAAAATGCTTGATAAATATTTTATGAGTGAGGGAGCCAATTAATTAAGGAATTAATGCATATAAATTCTGTGTTTACACTCAAAATTCATTTCAGGTGTCTAGTAAATGATTTGTCTAAGGTTGACTAAGACATGTTTTAAATAAATTTTGAACATAAAAAGTACCCTCATAGACTTTTATCATGCGAATTATATAGTTTACTAAAAGCAATTTAAAGTTCTTCTTCTAAAAATTGCTATATAGTAGCCTATGTTCTTCAATAAATACTATTCAAGTCAACATAGATTGATTGGGGATGAATTACAGGACAAGATGCTGCTAGGTTGCTGGGAAGTAAGACAAATAATACGCAATTCCTTCCTCTAGGGAACTTATAGTTTTCTAGTGATGGTAGCATTCATGTGAAAGCTAATCATGATCAGGCAAGATAACATAAGAATTAAGCAGAAGTATGTGGTTGAGATTGATAATTCCTTACTCAACTACCATTTCTCCCTCCTTAAATAACAGAGTCCAATTTTTAGCTGGATAAATGATCCCCTAGAATAACTGTTTCCCAGTCTCCTTTGAAGTTGCAACAGCTATGTTTTGTGAACTGAATGTTTGTGTCTCCCCCAAATTCACATGTTGAAATCGTAACCCTCAATGCGATGATATTGGGAGATGGGGCCTTTGGGTGGTTATTAGGTCATGAAGGTTGAGGCCTTATAAATGAAATTAGTGCCCTTATAAAAGAGGCCCCGGAGTGCTCCCTCATTCCTTCCACCCTGTGAAGACACAGTAAGAAGACGGCTGTCTATGAACAAGGAAGAGAGTCTTCGCCAGACGTTAAATCTGCCAGGGCCCTGATCTTGGACTTCCTAAGCCTCCAGAACTGTCATAAATAAATGTCTGTGTTTAACCAACCCAGTCTATGATTATTTTTGTCATTCCAGCCTGAGCTGACTAAGACACCAAGTGACCAATCTCTGACTGATGGAGTACAAGTAAGTGCTATGTGAGAGTTCCGAGAAATTCTCTTTAAAAAGAGCTGACTCCTTCCCTTCTGCTGAATCCTTAGGATGAGAACATGATGACCAGAGTTCCAGAAACCATCCTGGACCACGAGGTAACTTGGAAGGAGAAAGCCACATGCTGAGAATAGTGAATGGTAAATAGCTTGAATCCCTGGTGATTATAGAGCAACCACATTGTCTGTGGAAAGAAAGAAACTTCTATTATGCTTAAGCACTTTATCTCATTCATATGTGTTTGTTTACTTTATCAAATAAAGGCTAAGCTAAATCTGGAGGATACTGGAGGAGTGAACAAGCAGTCATTTATTCTATAGGAGGACTGAGAGTTTTAGGGAGGATGTGTCACTTGAGTTCGACCTGAGAGAATGGAAAAAATCTTCTTCTATAAATTCTGAACTCAATTTTTATCATTAGCCTAAAAATGATAGAGATACATGCTAAAATATTTTTTTAAAATCTATTCCAAAGGAATAGTCAGTAATAAGAGCTATATTTATTGAGGTGCACCTGTTCCAGGCTTCCTATTCAGCTATGGCAATATCTAAAAGTTTGCTTTGAATCCCTCAAATGAAAGCAATAATTTATTTCCCTGTGAAACATGAAATTACCATAAAACAGATTATAATTTTAAAAATACACTTTAAAAATACACATAAGAGCCAATTATTTTTTCAAAACAATTAATTTTAAAAGCAGAAATATATAAATTTTCATGTATATATGAAAATAACCAACTTGATACTATTAAATGTAGAGTGCATTATTTTGGAATCATACTAAGTGTATAACAAGACATGGGAAAGAGCCTTCTGCAGCTAATGCAAAACCAGTAGAAAAGTATATGAAAAATCTTTTCACTCTTTCACACTTGGTTGTTCGTAAACTGCAGCAATTTTTACAAAGTAAGTTATTGTTTTCCTTGACATATATTGCTAAACCTATGAATATATAGGCTGTCATGCATTCCTGGAAAGAATGCATGTAGGATTTGGAAGAAAGAGGAAGGAAGATATTGAGGAGCTTTTGCAAATTATTTAATATCGTAGCTAATTTAAATGTGTTCTTGGAAAGAACCCTGAAGTGAATATTTTGATAAGCAAATAATGTTTCTGCAATTTTTTGAAATTACCTGTCAAAACCTATCAAGAACTGTGAAGAGCCTGAGATTTACCCTACTTGGAAGGTAACCACAGTTTCATGGATGCTGGCGGAAGACCTGAGACTCTTGGGTCAGAGACAAAGGGTTTTATTACTCACGGCAATGCAAGTAGCATGAGCTTCATACTCATATACGTTCCTCTTACACCACAAATCCCGGGGAGGCAACACAGAAAAGCACAGAAGGATCCTGTACACACAGTGAGCTGGCATCACGGAGCCCAAAACTTTTATGAAGAGCTGCAAGAAAATCTTCCTGACCCTGGTGAAAGAGGAATATATGGTTTTTATTATACTGGACAGTAGACAAATATGCTCTTTGCTGCAGAGATAGACAGTACCTCTATCTTCTGAGGCTCTACAAACATCCTGGAAAAGATAGGCAGTGTTTCTGATTACAAGATGTGCAGAAGTGTGAGAAACTCAGGAAGAATTGTCTCTCAGAGAAGTACGTTCCCATTGGAGCAACACAACAAAGACTGGTCTCTAGGAGAGGAATCAGGCTGACAAGTATAACGAATGGAAAGGAAGCCAGGAGATCCGTATCTGGAGCAAGTTAAGGAGCAAGAGAGAATAGAATAAGACAAGGTTAGTGAGAGAAGCAAGAGATGGATCATATTGGGATTTTTAATCCGTGGAAAGAAAACAGGTATTATGCTGAAGACAAAGGGAAACCATTGAATGTTTTCAAGCAAGGAAGGATCACAGTGTGCAATGTAATTTATATTTTTAAAATATTACAAGTATTGATAAAAGGGTACAAGTTTAAGTTATTCAAGATGAATAAGTCCTAGAGATCTACTATACAGCACAGTGCCTATACAGTCATACATTGCTTAACAACAGGATACATTCTGAGAAATGTGTCATTAGGTGATTTCATCATTGTGCAAACATCGTAGACTGTACTTACACAAACCTAGATGGTATGACCTACCACACTTCTAGGCTACGTGATACAAATCTTATGGGACCACCGTCATTGACCAAATTGTCATTGTGTGGTATGTGGCTGTAGTTAACAAGTCTGTGTAATAGACTTAAAAATTTGCTAAGAGAGATCATGTGTTCAGTGTCCTTATCACAAAATAAAAATAATAATAATAAAGAAAGAAGATAGGAGGCATCTTTTGGAGGTGATGGGAAAAAAATATTACATTGGTTGCTGTGTTGGGAATGCATTCTACAGAAGGATCAAGAAGAGCAAGAGTAGCAGCAGGCAGACCAGTTATGAAAGAAAAACATGGTCAAGACGAAGACTAGCACAACTGTGAAGGAGTTAGAAAGATAGGAACAAAGTCTGTATCTATTTTGAAGGTGGAAATGATAGAAGTTTGTGATGAAGTGAGAGTTGAAGCATTGACGAAGAGGACTAAATCAATAATGATGCCTGTTTTTCTGCTTTGATAAAATATTGTAGATGATGATGACTTTGACTTGAATGAGAAAAACAAGTAGGATCTTGGAGGGGATGGTGGGAATTAAAAGCTCCATTTCAAAAATATTGAGTCAAGAATTCCCGTTATGCTTTTAAGGGATTATTAAATGACCAGTTGGATATATAAGATAAATCCGTGGCTAGATTTGGGCAGGAGATACATATTTGGAAGTCGTAGGTAATATGTATGTAAAGACACGGGAATAGATGAAGACACTATAAACAGAAAAGAATAGGGAATGGAATCTTGTGGCAACAAGTTCAACGTGATCAGATAGGATAGAATAGGAGGAAGTCAAGACAACAGACAAGAGAAGGGGCCACTAACTAGGTAGATCGATATTCAAGACAGCTTGGTGTCATGGAAATGAAGTAGAGAATACTTCAAAGAGCTGTGTCAAAAGCTTTGGAGAAGTCAGGTAACACAAAGACAGAGAAGTGCCCACTAGATTTAGCAACATCGAGTTTTTTGATGACCTGGACAAGATCGTTGTACTGAAAGCCAAAGCCACATTAAGAGTGGATTTAATTGTTCTCACCAATAGAAAAAAATCCTAATTATATGACAAGGTAGAGGTGTTAGCTAATGCTACAATGGCAATCATATTGCAACAGAAATGTATCCAATCAGTACATTGTCCCCTCAAACTTAAGCAATGTTGTTTGTCAATTATATTTCAATAAAAAGTGAGAAATAGGGTAAAGTTTATAAATGAGCTTTCAGTGGTTCAAGGGCATTTCTGCTCAATGCATTACAGAACATTGTTTGTTATAACATAGTCCCTTCTGATTTACCAATAAACTAAGAGATCTTGGGGGACAGGGGCAGTGCCTTTCACCTTGGTATCCAAAGCCTGATGTGAAGTAGGCATTTAATAAAGACTGAAAGTGAACTAAAAAAGAGTGGATTAAGTAGGAAATAACGTGCGTAGATGACAACTGAAGAATGGCAAGATAGACAAGTCCTTTCTAGAGGTATGCTCTAACACACAGCAGAGAAATAATGCTACAGGAGTAGATGAGGTCAAACAATTTGTTTTTACTGGGTGGTAGAGCATATTTTCATGTTATTGGGAAAGATCCATAAAAGATTCTAACACTGCGGCCCAGCGTGGAGGTCAGTCTTTGAAAAGGAAAAGAGGACAAGTAGAGAAATTTACATTCCAAAAGTTCAGAGGCAATTCTTCCACAAAATAAGAAAATAAGTGTAAAATCTGTGCATAGGGGAAATTATATTTGTATTTTGGCAGAAGGAGGAAAAAGTTCTACTCTAATAAAACTTCTATTTTCTCAATGAAGTGTGTTCCTCATATTTTTTCTTATGAATTGTCTTGTTTTCTCAGTGAAAAATAGAGGTCAGGTGTTGAACAAATGGGTAGGAGATGGATAGAGACAGATGAGAGGATTGAGAAAAGAAGAGAAAGATAGGAAAAGTGAGCATAGTAGCAAGAATAATTCTTTTGGAAGGGTATGATTTTATTTGTTCCTGAAGAATGAACATGAATGATTCTAAGAAGGTTGTGACCAGAGAGTCTATAGAGAGTAAAGTTCACAGTGGGGAGTAATTAGGAGAAGAGCTTGATAATACAGGTTGCAATTACTAAGCCGTGCTGCAGTATGTCAGGTCTCTGGTTATTTTAATTCTCACAAATCATGAGGAAGGTATGATTTCCCCATTTTACAGTTGAGAAAACCAAGGCTCAGAAACGTGAAGCAGCTTTCCTAAGGTTAACTACAACCAGGAATGGGAATTTGGATTCAAGATCAAGTCTGACTCGAAAGTTCTTGTTCTTCTCATAGCAGTGGGGAGCCATCAGAGACCTTAATTCAAAGAAGGTATGTGAAGAGACCTCTATTTAAGGAAGACAATTTTTATAAAAGTGTGGATAAATTGGAGGAACAGAGACAAGAGGGAGCAACCAGGTTTGAAAGAGTTTCAGTTGGCTGGGTACTTAATAAAGGATTTAAGAAGAACAATGATGGAGGGATAGAAACTAGAGGTCTGGAGGTATGTTAGGTGGATATTGAAGTGATAGACCCGACATCTACCTAATTATTCCCTCTCTGCCATATCAATTTACTCCTTTCCTGCTATGGATGCCTCTAAAACGGAGAAGTTAGGGGCTGGCCCAGTGGGACAGCAAAGTTCACATGCTCCACTTCAGCAGCCCGGGGTTCGCTGGTTTGGATCCCAGGTATGGACCTAGGCATCGCTGCTCAAACCATGCTGTGGCAGGCATCCCACATATAAAGTAGAGGAAGATGGGCATGGATGTTAGCTCAGGGCCAATATTGCTCAGCAAAAAGAGGAGGATTGGTGGCAGATGTTAGCTCAGGGCTAATCTTTCTCAAAAAAAAAGAAGAAGAAGAAGTTAGTTGCATTTTTTTCTTTCTTCCCTTTTCACCTTCAACTCTGACTTAAGAGTAAGATACTGGAGATGGGGGATGGCAAAGAAGAGAGAACTTACAAAGCACTAAGGCAAGCTCAGTCCCACTGTCTCAGGGAGTTTCAGGAATTAGTTAGCATGAGTAACCTGAAGTGACTTTAAGTATTGGAAGAGCATGTACTGGTGCCCCAGAACACTAGTAAGATGATTCCACTTCAAAACCATCAAGGGCTTTCACGTTTTTTACTTTGTGTGTATGTGAGAACCATGGAAACTGGAGGAAAACAGTATTTGAAGACAAGTGATCCAATACTAATTTAAAAACAATTGCCTTATGCGGACATGGCCACAATGTTTGCCAAATGTTTGCAATAAGCAGAAATGTTCTTCTAACAGGTGCAGCTGCTGCAATGAACATCACAGCAGGCGCAAGAGGCATTTTATCTACAGTTGGGTCATTGAAACAAAATGCAGAATAATGGAAATATATAACTACACAGATATCTGGAGAAAATCACTTGCCCAAAGGTAATTGATGCTTACTGAGGACAGGGGAACACAAGGCAAGTATATCGTGATTCACCCCATAGTTCTGTTGCCACCTGTATAACTACTCCATAGTCAGAATATAAAATGTGAATTTGTCTTTGGGGCTCTGTATAATTTCATGTGTTTTTTCTGTCTTGGGTTTCCTTTTATTCCTCTTTCACACAACAGCTTTCTTTGATTTTTTTTTAATGTGCCATATAGTATACATTTATTTCTCTTTTTCTCCCCCTCCTGGTGTGGGGAAAAAAATCCCTGAACAGATGTTGGGTGAATATTGCCAAACTCATTTTGCTTTTGATGTGCCATGCTCAAAGCTACTTTTTGGAGAACACATTGGAGGAATGCACTCCTTGTTGTGTACTATACATTTAATAGCGGAAGACAGTTGGAAAAGCATTGTAACCCAGTTCCTGAAAATGCCAGTGTCGTTGAGCTTTCAAAGATGAGCAGAAGGAAGAATCCGGCAGTGGGTTCATATGATGAGACACAAAAGTTGCATTTACAAGTCTGCCAACTATTAAGAACAATGTTATATTTTTTTAAAAGGTACATGGTGATGAAATGATCAGAGAAGGAAGGAATTTAACAACTCAAAGATGCAGGTTGATAAGCATTAAAAATTAGAATAAAGTGCGTGAATCTCAAAATAAACAACAAGTAATTAGTAACAAAATTTCCCCTAAAACTAGTTGGCAGTGAAACTGCATAATTTAGATCCTCATATTCCTAAACACAAACACACAAATACATACACACATACACACACACACTTCCTAGCCAAGCTGATATTTAACACTCAAAGCTAGGATAAGAATTCAGTTGAAGACAAGAATTGTATAACTAGCCTATACATTGGTCTATATTCTCTGTAGTGAAAAGTGGGAGATTAAAATGGAGCCATATTGCAATACAGTCTATCCTTAAAAGAATCACTCCCAGCCTGGCTATTTTTAACTAGGGAAATGTTGAAGCAACGAATAGAAAGGTGAGACATAGCGTCAAATTAAGGGTAGCTGCAGGTTTTAGGAGGAAAAGTAGTACACAGGGAACAGAAAACATTGGAATAAAAGGAGATGATTATGGAATGCAGATCCCTGGAATGTTTTTGAGATAGAACTGATGGTCTTCCAAAAATGTAGAAATGGTATACATGTGAACTGCATTTGTTTGCTAGGGCTTCCATAGCAAAGTACTACAGACTGCATGGTTTAAACATGGTTTAAACTGTTTCCTCACAGTCCTTGAGGCTAGAAGTCCAAGATCAAGGTGCAGGTAAGGTTGGTTTCATTCTGAGATCCCTCTCCTTGGTTTACAGATGGCCATCTTCTCCGTACATCTTCACATGGTCTTCCTTCTGTGTTTGTGTCCTGATATTCTCTTCTTTTATTTTTTCTTTAAAATTTGCCCTGAACTAACATCTGTTGCCAATCTTCCTCTTTTTTTTTCTTTCTCCCCAAAGCCCCAGCACGTCATTGTACATCCTAGTTGTAAGTCATTCTAGTTCTTCTATGTGGGATACCACCACAGCATGGCTTGGTGAGCAGTGTGTATGTCTGTGCCCAGAATCCAAACCAGTGAACCCCAGGCCGCCAAACCAGAGTGCATGAGATTAATCCATCAGCCACAGGGCCGGCTCTTTTGATATTCCCTTCTTGTAAGAACACCAATCATATTGGGTTAAGGCCCATCCCAAGGACCTTATTTAGCCTAAATTACCTCTTTAAAGAACTTATCTCCAAATACAGTCACATTTGAGGTACTGGGTGTTAGGGATCAATCTATGAATTTTGAGGGGACACAATTCAGCCTATAACACGCACCAAATGAATTGACCTAAATTCAGAACTGAGCGCTGTGCTAGAGATGCACAGAAGTGATCTTTGCTCCTTGTCTTCAAGGAGCTTACAAACAAGTGTGAACTATAGTGCCTATAGATCCCTGTAATAAAGCACTTACAGCATCCTTCACTGAGTGCTAGCACATGAATGTTAAGGGAACACAAATGATTGAACAATCAAGTTGGTGAAATCAAGGAAGACACAAAGAGCATGTGACATTTGAGCTGTGACTTGAAAAATGAGCAGCAATTCACTAGACAGAGAGGGATTATGAGGACCCTGTCAGGGAGGGACTTTAACAGTCTGGCAAAGGCACAGATGTTTCAGAGAAACTTAATCAGGGCATACAACATCCTCAAGGAACCATCAAAGCACAAGTTAATGAATTAGTACCAAAGTCATTAAAATGCTCCAAGAGGTATAATACATTCTAGACAATTAAAGAGAAACTTAAATTATGTATAAAATTCAAATTTAAGTTTGAGTCTGCATGGATTTTTGTACTAAACTGTTGCTCCAACCTTAGAGCCTAAAAACAGTATTCAAAATAGGACATCAGGAATTCCTGATCCCTCAGGAATTAAGAACAGAGATGCATTTGAGTCATAATTAGGATCAAGCTAACACAAGCACCCATGTATGTGGAGGTGGCTTTATGTATACAGTGTACTTACCTATCAGGGACTCTCGTCACATTTAGATATGGCTTAGGAACTTTTGTGACATTTTTGCTCCCATTCATCTTAGAAAAGAAAACTCAAGATTTGACTGCCTCATTAACCAGAAAAATAATTCTCTTTCAGTAAATATGGTGAGAATGACCATCTTAGGTGACGTTGCAAATTTTGTAAAGTCTTCAACTAAGGATATACTCATCTCTTTAAGTTAGTCTATTCCACGTCAGTTTATTTCTCCAGCCAAGATCAATCACGCGGTCCTTGATGCTTTGATGTAGCTTAAATGGAATTCAGAGAAAGCTGAAAAAAATAGGGCTTCACACTGATCTGTGATTTGCATCTGACTCCTGCCTTAACTGTGAGTATTAATTACCACGTTCCAGTTCAATCTCTCAAAAATCACCACATTTATCTGTAGCATACCTTGTGTCAAAACACCTAGAAAAAGAAAAAAGCCTGGTCACTAATTCCAGACACAGAGCTACTTAATTATTTGTCCTGTGTGAGATGTGTGGCTCCTAATTCTGTGCCTATTCTCGTGCCCATTCAACCTATAGATGGTAATAACTAGAATGGTCCTCTCACCAAGACTCAGCGAGGTAACAAATAATAGCTTGAGAATAACTGAAACCCCTATGTCTATGAAGATGCCAGAGCAACAAACCATTAAGGATAATATAGCAGATTCTGATGTTAGTCTCCAGGTTCCCTTAAACAAAGTATTGTGGTCAAGAAAAAAGTTTAGAGGCTGGCTGTCTTCTATATTCCTGCTCTCATGCTGTTTATGTGGGATGCAAACTTCTTCCTTCAGAGCCATTTTCTGAAGTCTTAGATTTTGAAAATGCAATTGTTCACAGTATAGACTTTTGACTATTGGATGTTTATAAGCTGGTTTCTTCAGGATAACTTGCTTCCATTTAATAAACTCAGTTAACTAATACAAGTGATGCTATGACACTGTGGCGATCCTTCTCTCACCCTGCACACTGGGTCTGGGTCTCCTAGATCTGGCAGCAGATCTGGCAAGGTTAGATAAGCAAAGGACAAGAGAGAGCTGCAGTAATAAAGGACAAAGGGTGACAGTTGCTGAAAATCATCTTTATGATCTCTGTCATTTTCTATATGCCTCATTAAACATGTCACTGGAAGGATTACACCAGGACTTTAGTGTTTAATTGTCTTGCCCAAAGCGAAGGATCTATTCAAGCACTAAAGCTTAGCATATTACATTCAGTGAGCATAGACAGGTTCTTTTGAACTTTGGGTGTAAGTGTTGACGCCTTCTTTAAACAGAGGCATTCCAAATATTTTTTGTGTTAGCAGAGCATCCCATCATCGCCTAGGCTAGTCTCTAATTGTTTTGTCCAAACACAGCACATTTTATTTATTTATTTATTTTTGAGGAAGGTCAGCCCTGAGCTAACATCTGCCACCAATCTCCCTCTTCTTACTGAGGAAGGTTGGCCCTGAGCTAACATGCGTGCCCATCTTCCTCCACTTTATATGTGGGACGCCTGCCACAGCATGGCTTGACAAATGGTCTGTAGGTCAGCACCCAGGATCCGAACCAGCGAACCCTGGGCTGCTGAAGCAGAACGTGTGAACCTAACCACTGTGCCACTGGGCCAACCCCCATAACGCATTTTAAAACGCTGGCAACAATGTTAACGGATATTTCAAATATAGTATAAATATTATACACACATATAATGCACACAGATAATTAATACATATTTTAAATAGTGACAATAGTTGTTTCATTGATCAGAAAAAATAATGCTCTCTTGCTAATTAACCAAATTCAAGAAATACATTCGTTTTATTTTTTTAATTCACAAAGTTACTAAAAATAATTAGAGATAAGCACTATTTAACCATTAAGTATTCAAATCAACTATTTGAGAACATGGAATTGAAAATGTAGTAACATCCCAATTACTTATGTAAATGGTCTTCTGATTTGTGCTATTACCCATTTTTAGTGCCCATTATTTTACAATGGCATTCTCACTTAAAAAGTAAAAGAAGAAAATGTGCAGACATGTAAGCTGAGTTGAAGGGATGCTGTGCTGGGAGGGTTTCTAGTTGCTAGGGAAACCAGATCCTTTTTATGCCTGTTTAAATGGCTTTCTCCTTGGTAAACTGAGACTGGCCTTGGACAGTGAAAAATAGAATTTGAAATTATTGTGTATACAATAGTAGTGTGTACATTAAACAGACAGTTCCAAAATTGTTCTTACAAACTATGAGCATTTGCGTTCAGTCAGCACATTGATTAAATTATCTCACTGTTGTTCATAAATAAAGATAATACCATAGGATCCAGCTATCCCACTACTGGGTATTTATCCAAAGAACATAAAATCAACAACACAAAGAGATTTATGCAGCCCTATGTTCATTGTGACATTATTCACAATGGCCAAGATGTGGAAGCAATCCGAGTGCCCATGAACTGATGAATGGATAAATAAGATGTGGTATACATATAAAATGGAATACTACTCAGCCATAAAAAAGACAAAATCATCACATTTGCAACAACGTGGATGGACCTAGAGGGTATTATGTTAAGCAAAATAAGCCAGACAAAGAAAGACAAACAGCATATGATTTCGCTCATATGTGGAAATTAAACACATGAATAAGGAGAACAGATTACTGGTTACCAGAGGGGAATGGGGTTGGGGGTGGGCAACAGGGGTAAAGGGGCACATATGTATGGTGATGGATAAAAGTTAGACTATTGGGGGTGAGCAAGATACAGTCTATACAGAAACTGATATATAATAATGTATGGCTGAAATTACACAACATTATAAACCAATATGACCTCAATAAAGCAATTTTTTTAAAAAAGGTAATATTAGTGGGCATAGTAGATAATACTAACAGGCAAAGAAAACACTACTGGACATAGCTGAAAATATCAAAGCATTATTAGATGTCATTTTTATATCACAAATGGTTAGAATTTATTTTTCAGTTGACAAATGTTTCTGAGTACCTACTGTGTGTGGACACAGATTTAAGTGTGATGTTCATGGTTAGTAGGGCGTTTTGCAGACAGCTTCTCACACCAGCTCCTCACTTTCAAATAAACTACAACATAGAAGAATTCAGGGCCACATAAAGTCATTATGGGCATCACCCCCTAAAGCACAGGAGGTATTGTCATCACTATTTTACAGGCAAGAAAGCAGATGCCCAGAGAGATTAAATAACCTAACCAAGGCCCCTTCTACCATTTTCTGTATACTAGATGTTTTTCCAACCACATTGTATGACTTTTAAGAGTTTGAAGAATGACTTACACTGAAAAAGAAAAAAGACGATAAAACTTCACAATAGCATTCATATATTTGATTGAATTATGACTTGTAAATTATGGTTTCTGGCAGTGTCTCATCGGATGTTGGATCACAGATTGAGCTTTCTCTATTCAAGATTAAGTCTAAACTTTATCTGTTGCTTCTTCCCCTCCCATGCATGATTCCCTTCACGTATCCTATCCACTTTGTCTTGCCCATTCTGTTTTATTTGAATACATAACTAATACTTAACATCATTTGTTATATTTTTATTCTTCAGAATTCTATGTATTTAAAAAAAAATTGCAAGCAGAGTTTCATATTACTCGTCTGCTCTTAGGGGTTTCAAGAATTAAATCATTCCCTCCTACTGTTCTCTCCACATTTGCCTTAAGATCCTTCAATCTCAGGGTGATGCATCTTCTGCTTTCTCCATAAGATGCTGTTCTCCAAGCCACAGATGGGCTTCTTTTGAAATTTTTTTTTTTTACTTTTTATTGATATTACGATAGCTTACAACCTTGTGAAATTTCAGTTGTACATTATTATTTGTCAGTCATATTGTAGGTGCACTACTTCACCCTTTGTGCCCACCCTCCACCCCCCTTTCCCCTGGTAACCACTAATCTGTTCTCTTTGTCCAAGTATTTAACTTCCACGTATGAGTGGAGTGATACAGAGACTGTCTTTCTCTGTCCGGCTTATTCACTTAACATAATACCCTCAAGGTCCATCCATGTTGTTGTGAATGGGACGATTTTATCCTTTTTTATGGCCGAGTAGTATTCCACTGTATATATATATACCATATCTTCTTTATCCAACCATCAGTTGATGGCACATAGGTTGCTTCCATGTCTTGGCTATTGTGAATAATACTGCAATGAACATAGGGGTGCATGGGTCTTTTTGAATTGTTGATTTCAAGTTGGGATAGATACCCAGTAGTGGGATGGCTGTGTCATATGCTATTTCTATTTTTAATTTTTTGAGAAATCTCTGTACTGTTTTCCATAGTGGCTACACCAGTTTGCACTCCCACCAGCAGTGTATGAGGGTTTCTTTTTCTCCACAACCTCTCCAACATTTGTTATTTTTTGTTTTGATTATTTTAGCCATTCCAACAGGTGTAAGGTGATATCTTAGTGTAGTTTGGATTTGCATTTCCCAGATGATCAGTGATGATAAGCATCTTTTCATGTGCCTATTGGCCATCCATATACCTTCTTTGGAGAAATACCTGTTCATGTCCCTTGCCCATTTTTCGATCGAGTTGTTTGACTTTTTGTTGTTGAGTTGTGTGAGTTCTTTATATATTATGGAGATTAACCCTTTGTTGGATATATGATTTGCAAATATTTTTTCCCAATTGGTGGGTTGTTTTCTGGTTTCAATCCTATCTTCCATTGCCTTGTAGAAGCTCTTCAGTCTGATAAAGTCCCAATTGTTTATTCTTTCTATTGTTTCCCTTGTCTGAGAAGACATGGTGTCTGAAAAAAATCCTTTTAACACTGATGTCAAAGAGTGTACGGGCTATATTTCCTTCTAGAAGTCTTATGGTTTCCGGTCTTACCTTTAAGTCTTTGATCCATTTTGAGTTTATTTTTGTGAATGGTGTAAAAGAATGGCCAATTTTCATTCTTTTGCATGTGACTGTCCAGTTTTCCCAACACCATTCGTTGAAGAGACTTTCTTTTCTCCCTTGTATGTTCTCAGCTCCTTTGTTGAAGATTAGCTGTCCATAGATGTGTGGTTTTATTTCTGGGCTTTAAATTCTGTTCCATTGATCTGTGTGCCTGTTTTTGTACCAGTACCATGCTGTTCTGATTACTACAGCTTTGTAGTATGTTTTGAAGTCAGGGATTGTGATGCCTCCAGCTTTCTTCTTTTTTCTCAGGATTGCTTTAGCAATTCAGGGTCGTTTGTGGCCCCATGTGAATTTTAGGATTCTTTGTTCTATTTCTGTAAAGAATGTCATTGGGATTCTGATTGGGATTGCACTGAATCTCTAGGTTGCTTTACATTTTAACTATGTTTATTCTTCCAATCCATGTGCATGGAATGTCTTTCCATCTCTTTATGTCATCATCAATTTCTTCTCTTGAGAATTCTACCAAACATTCAAAGAAGATTTAATACCTATCCTTCTCAAACTAGTCCAGAAAATTGAGGAAGATGGAGCACTTCCTAACACATTCTATGAAGCCAACATAACCCTGATCCCAAAACCAGACAAGGACAACACAAAGAAGGAAAACTACAGGCCAATATCACTGATGAACGTAGATGTAAAAATCCTCAACAAAATGTTGGCAAACCAAATACAGCAATATATTAAAAAAATCAGACACCACGATCAAGTGGGATTTATACCCAGGACACAGAGATGGTTCAACATCTGCAAGTCAATCAAAGTGATACATCACATTAACAAAATGAGAACAAAAACCACATGATCATCTCAATAGACACAGAGAAAGCATTCAATAAGATCCAACATCCATTTATGAAATAAACCCTCAATAAAATGGGTATATAAGGAAAGTATCTCAACATAATAAAGGCCATATATGACAAACCCACAGCCAACAACATACTCAATGGGCAAAAACTGAAAGCCATCCCTCTGAGAATAGGAACAAGACAACAGTGTCCACTCTCACCACTCTTATTCAACATAGTACTGGAGGTATTGGCCAGAGCAATTAGGCAGGAAAAATAAATAAAAGGAATCCAAATAGGCAGTGAAGAAGTGAAACTCTCCCTCTTTCCAGACAACATGATTTTATATGTAGAAAACCCCAAAGAATCCATTGGAAAACTATTAGAAATAATCAACAACTACGGCAAAGTTTCAGGGTACAAAATCAATTTACATAAATCAGTAGCATTTCTATACCCTAATAACTAACTAACAGAAAGAGAACTGGAGAACACACTCCCATTCACAAATGCCATAAAAAGAATAAAATATCTTGAAATAAATTTAACCAAGGAAGTGAAAGACCTACACAATGAAAACTACAAGACTTTCATTTGAATTTTTTAACTGAGATAAATGTTTACATTGAAATTTGGGTTTTCTTCTGAAGAAAAATATTGTATGATTTGACAATTATTATTTCTGTTACACTCTATTCAAATGAGGTTTTACAATTGATGATTTGGGGAAAAAAAGAGCAATGGTCCATTTAGAATAGAGGTATTTGCACCTGTTGGAATGACAAGATTTGGTTCAAATGGGCTCAAAGTCCTTGTATGTGAGGGGGAAATCATTTCTACCAGAGGAAAAAAGAAAAGACTGGGAAAAAGAAAAGAAAAAGATAAAAGAGAGGAAAGTAATAGAAAAGAAAATCAGATATGGGTCATTCATACAGGGAAAAAAAATGGCCTTATGTGGTAGGATTATTTTTCACTCTTTGCTGTGTGACTTGACCAGAATAGAAGATGTTGTGCACAAGGAGCTTAAAGGAAAAAAGAGAAACCTATCTAAGAGTAACTCGTAATCAGGAAATTTTCATGCTTTTCTCATGAATGGAAAGATCTGGTACTGAAGTATTATTCAGGCACACAGAAGGAATTGACCAAAAAATTTGAAAAGTCAAGGTGAGCTGATACTTTCAAACCTGAGAGGGAAATGAAGAAAATTAAATTACAGGAAGCAGCAATTTATTAAAGTATAATTTGCAGTAGTAGTATTTTTAAACATATTTGCCTTTCTGTATAATTTTCTGTAACTGTTTCATTTTTCTTATAACTGCAGTATTTTAATATTATGCTCATTTCTTAAATAAAGAACTATAATATGCTTTTCCAAACAATAATTAAGTGGTTAATTACTATATCTCAGTTAGAGTTACTATGGGAGTGTAGTTGCTGTACTATGATGTTATGGTAAAAAATGTGCTGTTCAACTCTTGACAGCAACCCTAATTATGAAACAATCAGAATGGCATAAACTGCCTCAGGGGTACAAATTATTCAAACACAAGACTAGGAAGAAAAAAACAAACATTATGCAGATAAGTTCTGTTCTAAAGCTGAAAATGCGTATAGTGTAGAAAAATTGGTATGCAATACCTAAAAGCGGCAGAAGTACAGGGCATTCCTGGTCTCCAAATACATCATATTGCTGCACTTGGTGCATTTAACCCGTCAGAGTCAGTGTATCAAGGTCAAGTTATGAGAGGATGTATTTCGACAGCTGTTAACATCTAGTTAATGTCCAATAAACTTTGAATTACTTGCAGGAAATGTTTTCTCATAAGAAGAGCTACTATTTATTATCAACCATGAAGTGCTTTACTTGTAAATTACAATTAATAGTAACAACAATCCAAGTATAATTATCCTTAGTTTAGAGATGTGGGTTTTCATGGAAGCAGGGAAGTAGCCATGTGCCTAGAGACAGAGGTCAATTGTGCATTTTTCCCTCCCCCAGGCCACATAAGATGAGGTCTGGTCAATTCCTTCAGATCCCACGTCAAGAAACTCCTTGCCTGTAATTTTGTCTATGGCATCACTATTAAGTATAAATCAAAGCTGTGTGTTCAAGACCCTCCCACGCATCCACCCAGCACTCTGCATTCTCCTGATCTCTTGATCTATGTCTTTACCAGGAGGTCTGCACCTTTGCTAGGGTCTTGAAGCTTCTCAGATCTGAAAGCTCATTCAGCTTCTCTAGAAAATAAACCAAGGTGACTAGAGGAGGGTATAATTCTGGGTCTAAGGAAGTCTACTGAGCCATCTGTGGTTGTCCTACAACTTGCCTTTCTGAAACATGTAAATGTTTTACAACTCAATTGAGACTATTAATTTCTGCTGCAGTGACTGAAAAACTGAAGAAGTGGTTATTGATGTTGGAGGTCCATAAGAATATATTAATTTTTCCATTATTCTGAAAATTACATTATCTTAGACAGAGACACTTTGCCAGTTGGTGAGATTCTTGAGCTGTCAGTAGCCTCCTCAGGAATTCATTTGTATCTCCACTGAAAAGGAGATATTGTTTTGTTCCTGAATTTTTATCAGCAGTGTTATTGATGAGGATTATTTTAGGCTGGTTACTTTTAAAAACTGCAGATAGAAGGAGGCTCTGAGGAGTGGAATTTGCTTGCCCTTTGATGAGAGACATTTGCATTTGTGAAGGAAGTCTCCATCTTTGTAGGTGTCTCCCTCTCTGTACCAGGAAGAAGGGGGGATGACCTTATCTCTAAAAACTGTTAATGGGGACGGCAAGGACTTACGTCTTGTTTATGTGCTTGTCTGGTAACCTCGTGTAGCTGACTCCTCCCACCACCAACATCCTCTGGGACGCATAGGACATCCTGACTTAATCTGGTCTGATTCTTATCTAAAAATTATAGGACCACCCAATAACCAGACCCCACCTGCACAGACACCATTTTAACAACTTTTTTATATATTCTTTCCTTTGTCTTGTAAAGAGATAACTCACATACCTACGCCTTAAATTTAGCCCTACCCTCAACCCATGATTGCAGCAGCTCTTACTGCCCATGGGTCCTGTCTCCATGCTATTCTACACTATTCTCTGAATAAAAGAGCATTATTGCCAGAGCTTGAGAGTCCAAGAAATCTTTCTTTCAACTCCTTGGCTCACCGACCCTTCATCATTATTACTAGTGGAAAGAGAACAAGTATAGTCATACAGACTGGTATGCTATCCCTGCTTTTCCATTTACTACTTGAGTGACATGAGGAAAGTTACCTAATATCTCTAGGGTTAAGTTTCAGCATCTGTAAAATGATACCTCCCTCACAGGATTGGTGAGCATTAAATGATGGGTAATACATGAAAGAATCTAGTACAGGGGCTGTCATATCCTTTGTATACATACATCTTCATTTAACAATTAATATTTTATTATATCTTGTTGGCTCACCTTATTGTTCCAAACAGATGGAACGGTGATGGAGAACTCATGTCTTAAAACTCTTTCATATCTCCTGGGGCACCTAGTATACTGCTGGACTTAGGCATGGATAAACTCCCAGGAATTGGCAAATCCATACACAAGACAGTGTAACAATTCGGAGTCTTCCCCATCACTTGTGTGTGACAATTCCCTTCTTTTCCATCCCTTCCATGGACTTCTGGGAAGTGACTAAAAGAAGTTACAGGGCCAATGACATGGGAAATAATATAAAAGAGAAACTTGGAAAGGGGGAATTTGGAGAGTTGCAGTGTTCAACAGGCCAGGCTAACATTGTCAGCTCCCAGAGGAACAATCAAAAGAAATCAGGTGTTTAAAGGGTTCCAAGAGAGGCAGGCAGGCGGAACAGCAGTTGGGTTCACATGCTCCGTTTTGGCAGCCCCGGCTTCACTGGTTCCAATCCCAGGCACAGACCTGCTTACCTCTTATCAAGCTGTGCTGTGGCAGGCGTCCCACATATAAAATAGAGGAAGGTGGATGCAGATGCTAGCTCAGGGCCAATCTTCCTCAGTAAGAAGAGGAGGATTGGCAGAAGATGTTATTTCAGGGCTAAACTTCCTCAAAAAAAAAAGTCTCCAAGAGTGCCAGCCCCATGGCATAGTGGTTTTGTCCAGCATGCTCTGCTTCAGTGGTCTGAGTTCACAGGTTTGGATCCCAGGCATGGACCTACACCACTCATCAAGCCATGTTGTGGTGGCAACCCGCATACAAAATAGAGGAAGACAGGCACAGATGTTAGCTCAGGGCTAATCTCCCTCAAGCAAAAAAAGAGGAAGATTGGCAATGGATGTTAGCTCAGAGTGAATCTTCCTCACCAAAAAAAAAAGTCTCCAAGAGCCAGAGAAGGGTTGTGGAAGGGCATGCCCAGGTGAGTCTTCAAGTATCATATAAATGTGTCCAGTGCAACCTCAGCCCTGATACAAGAGGCTTCTGGGGACACAAAATGACAGTCTCTCACCTCAGAATCTCTTTTTTTCCTTATTAATTGACTTTCTCAATTATCCTCATAAAAACTGGCAATATCAATCACATTCTGAAAGATAATCAGTATTAATGGCACAGTATTTTAAAAGAAGTGAGGAATCTGAGATACATTGATATTGCTTTCCTTCTTCAGGGTCACTGAAAACCTGAGACTAGAACCCAGATGGTTTCAGCTTTTTAGGTCAAATTTCTCTTCATCAGTTTAAGTGTAAACTATTAGTTTGGATGATATTAGTACCAGAAAAACAATTGCAAGATTTAAAAATGTTCTTAACGATTTGAATATATGTGTACACACACACACACACGCACACCCCTGTGTATACATATATGTACATACACACACACATATATACACACACATACATATAGATGCAATATATATATACGAATGATTTGGAAATAATCAATTGTGTTTTCACAGTAAATATAATAATCAGAGATAGGAAAATAATAGCCACTCTAAATCACGTGGTGTCAGTATTTATTTGTGTTTAAGTAAATAATCCAATTCCAATGAGTTACTTTACTCAAATATACTTCACTGCAAATATACTTCACTGGTTTAATTTCTGCATATTTGTTTCAAAAATAAATTTTAAAAAATATCAAGTAAATTACAAAACCTTTTTAATGTTAAAACACAAAAATTAAAATGTCTTTAAATTTGATAGCTATTTTTCAGAAAGTTTTCATTTTATTTCAGAATCGGTCTAATTTACAGTAAATCACCCTTAGCAAACTTATAAATACAACAAATTTAATTTCACATATAAGTAATTGTTATGTGATATCTTTAAAATCACCCTTCTACCATACTTTTTGATTCTTTAAATAGAAAACAGTCATAAAGTATATGAATCATAAATCAACTATAAATTATAATTTTCCTTGGTAGGTCACAATCCCATCGTTCACCCTCTTTCTTCCCCTGGAGTGGCTGATACAAATATGAGGAGAAATGGCTCCCCCTGCAGCTGGAAAAAGTAGGGAGAATCACAGGTTAGACCTCACGCTTTGTGAAAGGTCTAACTTTAAACTGTTCTCTCTTCTACAGGGCAGGGACCACCACCTACCCACATCACCATCATATCTTTACGGGTCTCAAGTTCATGTATGTACATATCACCAAGCATCCAAACCTAGTGTATTCCTGAAGTGGGTGTAAGCTTCAATTGACCACGGCCATAACAAGCTAATTAACCTCTGGACCACTTTGAAAAAAGTCCCAGAGAAGTTGGGGGGAGGGAAGTAAAGCCCAGACTGAGTTACTTAATCCCCAAAACTTCCACAAATTCTTTAAATTTACTATTCTTAACTGAGGACAGAGCTAATGTCTGCATATAACCATTTGCTCTCTGACTCAGGGGAACATCAAGAGAAACTTTCCATTAGCAGATGCTCTGCTGTTAGAAATTCATTGCAAAGATAGCTTAAACCATGAAAAAAATTGCAGGA